>NC_050575.1:89194495-89494495 GCF_011100635.1 Trichosurus vulpecula
TCTTCTCATTTTTTCCCATCAGGGATGCTTTTAATGCCTGTTTTAATTTTCTTTTTTAAAATTAGTCTTAATTGATATTTTCTTCTTTTTTGGAGGGGAGAGACCAGGCAATTGGTGACTTGCTCAAGGTCACACAGCTAGTAAGTGTCGTGTCTGAGGTCACATTTGAACTCAGGTCGTTCTGACTTCAGGGCTGGTGCTCTATTGACTGCACCACCTAATGCAGTATTTTCTGCTTCTTATCTCACTGTAGTATCACATGCATCCCTCTCCACCTACTCTCCTCCCACTCCTGGGAAAGTAAAAGGAAAAAAAAGTCAGCAGAACATGCCCTTTTCTGAAAAGGATTTCTCTCACTCTCTTTATTAGCTATCTTCTCTTTCCATTTATCCTAGGTCCTCTTTCTCTGACCTGTGACCCCTACAATCATCTGGCCTCTCTCTTTTCTTTATTTTCTTCATGCAATCAAAGCTTCCAAGATATCTATTGTAGGATCTCCTCTCTAAATGTTTTCTGGCACAGCCTTGTAGGACTTACCCTTTTCCATTGTGCCTTACTTCCAGAATAACACCAGTCATTGCAGATGTCAGAGAGGATAGTGCTCCATGGTGGAGCCCCTCCCCTGCTACATCCCTGGTTATGCAGTTCACCACTGATCTATACCCTCTCTTGTTGACCTTTTTCTTCTTGGAGATCTTTTCTTCTTGCCTGTAGATCTTCTCCCTGTGTCCATGCTCTTCCACTCCAAATGCCTGTTGTTCTCAGGGGTTCTAACTCCTTCTCTCCTTGGACAGGCAGACTTTTCAAGCACCAAATTCTCCAGGCCTCATCTTCCTTCATTGACCATCTCTCCACTCATAGAAGTACTCATCAGTGGATCCCCCTCCCACTTCTTTCCCCCTCCTGCCTTTACAACCTTCCTCCATCCTCCTCAGCCACTTCTCTGCAAGTGCTTCTCTTTCTGAGACCGCAGAGGTCACCTCCCCTCCTTGCTAGCCTTTGATATGACACCAGTGTGTCACTCACTCCTCTCTATCCCTCTGTTCTCTTGCCATCTTGATGTACCTGCCCATGTTGTAATGTAGTCTCACATACACACACACACACACACACACACACACAGGCACACACAGGCACACACACACACGCACTGATTTTTCTGCAGGCAGAGTGTTGCCAGGTTCTTTCCATAATACCCTGTCTGCTTATTCATTGTTACCTTTATCAGATTTCCACCTTCATCCCAGTCTTCACCCATACATTTAGAAAGAAATTTCTTACTGGTCTCTTTGTTGTCATTCTGTTCCTGTGACTGGCCTTGCCTGCTGCATTTATTTACTTCTCCCACATTTTTATTGTTTGGAGTATTCAAGAGACAGATAACCTCTTCAGTTGTGATTTTCTTTATAAAAATGTTTCAAACTCTAGGGGATAGAGTAAAAGCAGGGACTTGCTTAAGCTCTCCCCCAAACCCCTCCAAATACCTGCAAAAAAATGACTCTGAACAAAATGAGAGAGTGAAACAAATCTCCAGCTTGAGACAACCTGGAAGGCTGACAGGAAGGGTCTACCACACTGGGCTGGGAGTAGAGCAGAGTCTAGCATGAGTCACACTGGGACAAATTGGGTTGGAGTAGGCCTTAGGACACTGAATCACTGGCAGCTGTGGCGGTTTCCAGATGTCTCAACCCACAAATGCCAAAGACAGAGTAGAAGGTCAGTGGGGAAACTCTGTGGGACGTGGGTAAGAGAGGAGGTGGTTTGGCCCCAGCCCCAGTGCAGCAGATGGCTGCTTCCAGAGCTCCAGGCCCACAGAGGATGGATGATCAAGCAGCTGATCAGAGGGGCATTGCAGGGATCTCTTTGCTTGCACTGAAGCAGGATTCTTTTGCTTTGGTCTGCTTGGATCTGAGTTGCAGTCCTGGTTGGTGGTCCTGAGGTGAGGAAGAGTGCTAGTGTGGCAGAGCTTATAGTAGCTGTGCAGAGGGAGTCCTCCTAGCAGTTCCAAGGCAGAAAAGAGTGCTTGAGGTCACTCACAGACCAGAGCACAGGGCAGTAGAGTAGTAAACACCTCTCCTTGGATCATACCACCTCAGAAGAACTGCAAATTTACAGGTGCCTAGAAGTATCTCTGAAAACAGCTGTGCAAAATCCCTGAAGCTTGGGACAGAGCACTCTCCACTCTGGAAGCAGAGCCATACCTTGACAAAGAGCTCAAAAGTCAAGTAATTGGCTGGGAAAATGAGCAGACAACATGAAAAAAACTCAGACTATGGAATCTTAATTTGATGGCAAAGAAGATCAAAACACACAACCAGAAGAAGACAACAAAATTAAAGATCTGACATCAAAAGCCTCCAAGAAAAATATGAATTAGTTGCAGGTCATGGAAGAGCTCAAAAAGGAGTTTGAAAATCAAGTAAGAGGAATAGAGGAAAAATTGGGAAGAGAAATGAAAGTAATACAAGAAAATCACGAAAAACAAGTCAACAGCTTGCTAAAAAAGACCCCCCCCCAAAACAAAGAATATAACACCTTAAAAAACAAACTAACCCAAATGGCAAAAGAGGTCCAAAAAACCAATGAGGAGAAGAATGCTTTAAAAAGCAGAATTAGCCAAATGGAAAAGGGGTCCAAAAGCTCACTGAAGAAAATAATTCCTTAAAAATTAGAATGGAGCAAATGGAAGCTAATGACTTTAAGAGAAATCAAGAAATTATAAAGTAGAGCTAAAAGAATGAAAAAATGGAAGACAATGTGAAATATTTCACTGGAAAAACCACTGACCTGGAAAATATGTCCAGGAGAGATAACTAAAAAATTGTTGGACTACCTGAAAGTCATGATCAAAACAAAAACCTAGGCATCATCTTTCAAGAAATTATCAAGGAAAACTGCCCTGATATTCTAGAACCAAACAGTAAAATAGAAATTTAAAGAATCCACTAATTGCCTCTTGAAAAAGATCCCAAAAGGAAAACTCCTAGGAATATTGTACCTAAATTCCAGAGCTCCCAGGTCAAGGAGAAAATATTGCAAGCGGCCAGAAAGAAACAATTAGAGTATTATGGAAACACAATCAGGATAACACAAGATCTAGCAGCTTCTACATTAAGGAAACAAAGGGTGTAGAATATGATACTCTGGAGGTCAGAGGAGCTATAATTAAAACCAAGTACCCAGCAAAACTGAGAACAATACTTCAGGGGGAAAAATGGACATTTAATGACATAGAAGACTTTCAAGCATTCTTGGTGAAAAGACAAGAGCTGAACAGAAAATTTGACTTTCAAATGTGAGAATCAAGAGAAGCACAAAGAGGTAAACAGGAAAGAGAAACCACAAGGGACTTATTAAAGTTGAACTGTTTACATTCCTACGTGGAAAGATATTTGTTTCTCATGACACCTTACTCAGTATTAGGGTAGTTGAAAGGAATATCACACACATACACACACACATATACACACACATACATACATCTATATCTATATCTATATACATATATATTTATAAATATGTGTACATAGAGGGCACAGGATGGGTTTAATAAAGAGGAATGAAATCTAAAAAATAAAATTAAGGGGTGAGAGGAATATATTGGGAGAAGGAGAAAGGGAGTGATAGAATAAGGTAATTTATCTCACATAAAAGAGGCAAGAAAAAGCTATTTCAATGGAGGGGAAGGAGGCGAGGTAAAAGGAAATGAGTCAACCTTATTCTCATAGGATTTGTCTTAAGCAGGGAATAACATACATACTCAGTTGGGTATCTTACCCCACAGGAAAGTAAGGGGGAAGGGAATAAGGGGGGAGATGATAGAAGAGAGGGCAGATTGAGGGAAGGAGTAGTCAGAAGCAAACACTTTCGAAAAGGGACAGGGTCAAAGAAGAAAATAGAATAAATGGGAGGTGGGATAGGATGGAGGGAAATATAGTCTTTTACAATATGACTATTATGGAAATGTTTTGCCTAACTACACATGTATAATCTATATTGAATTGCTTGCCCTCTCAACGAGGTTGGGAGGGCAGGGAAGACAGTAGAGAATATGGAACTCAAAGTTTTATAAACAAATGTTAAAAATTGTTTTTACATGCAACTGGGAAATAAGATATACAGGCAATGGGGTATAGAAATCTATGTTGCCCTACAAGAAAGTAAGGGGGAAGAGGGTAATAGGAGTGGGGTGGGGTGGGGTGATAGAAGGGAGGGCAGACTGGGGTAAGGAGTAATCAGAATGCATGCCATCTTGGGGCAGGGAGTAGGGGAGAGACAGGGGAGGGGAGAGATGGGGAGAAAATTTGGAACTCAAGATCTTATGGAAATGAATGTTGACTACTAAAAAGAAATTAATTTTAAAAAAAGAAAAAATGTTTCAAACTCTTAGTATTGAACTTCTATCTTTTTTCTTGTATGGCTAAGCTCAGATATACAGGAAAAGTCCCTCTGTGCTGCATCCTGAGCTCCACTGCCCTTCAGAAAGTATTATTCCATTCTTTCTTTTTTTCTAGTGGGTACAGAATAGTCTTCCATTATTTGAATGTCCCTTCCTTTCTATTTGAAAATCTTTCTCCTTATGGCTTGCAGAACTAGTTCCCAAATTTAAATTGTTAAATTTGACCTCTAAGTGTTTTGGAGTTTGCAGTCTTGAATTTTTTTTCTAGAGTCAATCATTAAATTCTTTCCACTGGAACTTCATTTTTTAGATTTAGAAGGTCTGGGCAGTTCTCTTCCTTTTTCTTTTCCATTATGTTTTTTTTGTTCTATTGTTTTCTGGAAGACCTATGATCCTTAGGTTATTTCTGTTCATCCTGTCCTCAAGTTTAGCATGTTTTATGTACATAATGAGTTCTTCTTTTAACATTATTAGTTTTTGGTTTGTTTGTTTCTCAGCTTCTAGATTGTCCTTTGCTTCTGTGTATTTGCATTCCAACCTATTCTTTCTTCTGTTTCTTTGGTGATGCTTGTCATTGCAGATTCAAGTTTTCCTATTCTGTTCATTATTTTTGTTGGGCAGGACATAAATTCTGCTTTCATAATACTAATTTTTTCTTTAAAACTGCTCAGAAATAGAATGTTGTGTTTCCCTGTTCTCCTCAAATCCACATGGTCCCTTGTCTCATTTACTACTCATTTATCAGATTTGGAGGCCATATTTCATTCTGTTACTACTGTTTTTCCTATTAATTTGTGTATTTGTGTTAAAGGTCTTTGAGGTTTTTTTTTCTTCTTTAATCTTTGCTACTTTCAATATTCCTTTGCCCCATTTTTCCTTAACACTCACTTCCTGATTCCCTCCTTCCTCTCTGATTGTGGTTTCCTTAGGTGTTGGATCCCAAAATGTCTCAGCCTCTTCCCACACTAAGCAATGCATATTTCATCAGCTTAGGTCTCTATGCCGACTGACATTTGGGTAGTCAGAATTGACCCTAGCTGGGTTCTTGTGCTGTTTCCCTCAAGTTTGGTGAAATGCTGTATAGCTCTTCACATGCACAGAGTATTTTCCCAGTGACCTGTTCCACTTCTTCTATTCCTTAGTTCTCTGCCTGGCACCAGCAGTTCAGAGCCTATGTTCTCTGGCACTAGCAGTCCAGAGCTTTGCTGCATTGGTGCTACTGGATTGTAGCCTCTGCCAGACTTTTGCCCTTGAAGGGCTCTGGCCAAGCTGTCTATCAAGGCCTGAGCAAACTTCTTAAGCCTGGAGCCAGAGTCTCCATAACATTGAAAAGAGAGAAGGGGGACCAGGGGTGGGGGGGCAAGGGTTAATGTAAGTCTGTGTTGTGTCCTTGGGTCTGCTAATATAGTTTGTCAATAGCATGGAAGAGAGAGGAGGGGTACAGAGTGAGCTCAGGGTCAGTAAGCATCAATTCCTTGGTTTGGGTTATTTTTAACCTTCTATTGGATTCTAGGTCTCCTTGACCATGGAAAGGACTGAGGTTGTTTTGTCTTTGGTACATAATTTCTATTCTGGAGTGGTTTGAAAGGTTGTGGGAATCTGAGAAAATATCTAGGCCATCATCTTGTTTAGTACTGAGTCTTGAATGATACCTCTGCCCATTTTCATAAACATTTTACAGAGATGAGAAAATAAACACCTGAGTTGATAGATGTTAATGCCCTCTTAATAACCTCTTAATTTTTTTTTGTAATAAGATAGCATATGAATTTTTTCATTCATTCAGAAATCTCCCTCTTTTTTATATCTTGAAAATTTATCTTTACGAGGTATATAATTGCATCACCCCTAGCACTGATTTCCTATTTGTGCTAATAATGATGGCAATCATTATAGTTAGCATTTATATAGTACTTCAAGTTTTGAAAATTACTTTACATATATTATGTCATTTGATTTTCACAATAACCCTGGAAATAGGTGCTATTGTAATATCCCATTTTACAGATAAGGAAATAAACTAAAAGGAGTTAAGTACCTTGTTCAGAGTCACATAGTAGTAAAAATTTGTGGCAAAACTTGTACTCAGGTCTTTCTGATTCCAAATCCAGAATTCTATCAATTATGACACTCGGCTGCCATGTTCTTAGTCTGGTTGAACTACTCTTTCTATTTTCATCTTTTGTGCTATTTCCATTTCTTCAGCAAATATTAAAATCACCAATGTTGAAAATATTGTGTGGTTACAAATTTATTTCTTTATCTGTGCTTGTTGTCCTGTTTCAAGAATTATCTATAAGTGCTTTTCAAATGATCTGTCTTAACTTGGTTTCATCCGAGATTTCTATGTAATCACTTTTTCTTTCATTACTTCTTACTTTGTGAGGCAATACTGCTCATAATATTCCATTACCCTTATCTATATAACTTTTCAATTGAATTTATATTCTAAAATGGTTGTTTGTGACTATTATTCCTCTGTACTTGGCAAGCAGATAAATCATTTATCAGATGAGATGGTTTCTGTGCTCCTTTGGCCTTCTCATTATGATAATTACTTTGGGTAAGCTTTTGTAGGCAATTATGATGGTCTGTGTCAGTGTCTTTGCCTTTATCTATTTCCCATTTTATGATAGCTTACTTAAATAGGTCAAATTGGAGAAGTTATGATTGCACAAAGGGGCTTTTATCTTTACTTCTTTCTTGAAATTTTGTGTTAACTTTTATTTTGTTTATAATAAATAAAATTTTTACTTTAATTTCATTAACTTTTACTTTTGATCTAATGAGTCTCCATGTACACAAACATCTAATTCAGAATAACTGATTCATCATTTCATATTATGCTACAGTGAATTTCATTTTGTGTAATATTTGGTGATGACCACATCCAACTCTTTTCTTGAGTGAAATACACATGATGGATACATGAGTAGTCTATAAGTCTTTGTTTTCTTTCATGTCTTTGTTTGTTTTTGGGGGGGGGAAGCAAGGCAATTGGGGGTAAGTGACTTGCCCAAGGTCACACAGCTAGTAAGTGTGTCAAATGTTTGAGGCTGGCTTTAAACTCATGTCCTCCTGACTCCAGGGCCACTGTTCTATTCACTGTGCCACCTAGCTGTCCCTTTCTTTCATGTCTTAATTCCATGTCATATTTTCCAATATATTTTTTCTCATATCCTTCCATCTGCCTACATGTTGATGGCACTGAGTACTTTTGTGTCTCACATGTGCAGAGGGAGAGAGAAAGAGAGAGAGAGAGAGAGAGAGAGAGAGAGAGAGAGAGAGAGAGACAGTGAGACAGAAGGAAGTAGACAGATAGACATAGAGAAACAGAAACATGAAGAAACAGACAGACATAATCAAAGACAGAGACAAGAAGACAGAGACATAGAGAAAGATTTGTTTGATTCAGAAGATTTTCCTGAATTCCTCATGGCATTTCACTAACTTTGCATCCTTTTCAATAGATGTTGGTGAATAATTACAGTTATAAGTATCATGGTCCTTTGGCCTATGCTCACCAAGATCATTTTGGATATCTTATGAAATTATGCTTCTTGCTGCCTGTGGGTGCAAGATGAAAGCAGCTAATTTCCCCAAAAAGCCATTTAGAGACACTCTTTCATTTAGGGGTGACTATGTCAAGTCTTCTGATTTTGTTTATGGAAAGCTTGTCAATTTCAATATGGTTCAGTTCATTTAGTATGTTAACCCATTAGTCATTGCACCGGGACATATATTTGGAGTATCAAAGCTAACATTTATAAATGGTTTAAAAATGTTTGGATACTTTGCAACCTCTGTCTTTTTGTCTGGTACCCTTCAAGCAATCAGAATATTTTTTGTGACTACTATATGCCAAGGTCTATGATAAGGCACTGACTATGCAAACACAAAGAATAAAAGAATCCCTATTCTCAAAGAGCTTACATTCCCTACTCTCATTATGGAAGTAAAGTAAAGGGAACCACATAGGAATGAAGATGATTTTGGTTTGTTCATTTTAAAACTCTTCAATAGGTCTTCAATGGATCATAATTCTCTCTTTAATAACTATAATGGATAGAGTGCTAAACTTGTAGATAGGAAGAAAGACCTGAGTTCAAATCCTACCTCAGACACTTACTGGTTATGTGACCCTGGACAAGTCACTTAACCTCAGTCCACCTTAGTTTCCTCCTCTGTATAGTGGGAGTAGTAATAATATCTGTAAGCCTCACTGGGTTGCTGTGAGAATCAAATACGGTATATGTGTAAAGAGCTGAGCATAGTGTAAAGTTTTATATAAATTATTATTATTTATTAATAACATTATTATTAGAAAAGACATCCCCTAAAGACTATCTTAACAATCAGCCTTTCTACACTTTGCTAAACTGATCATTGAACAGCTGGTAACAGTTTGTCAGCAGAACTTTATGTGAAATATCTCCATCAATAGAACTTGACAAAGCATTGGCAGAGCCTTTAAGAAGCCAAGTCAATTCCATGTTACAATGAGGCACCAAACTTATACTGGTGAAGAAGGTTCCAACAACACCAATAATGAGACTTAACATTTCTTTCTTTATTATTAAGCAATTCCTATTTCCATTATTTCACTTGACTTTTACCTCCAACCTGGAGGCTAAATAGGACAGGTATTATTATATGCATTTAGTTAAGGAAACCAATACCCAGAGAATTTCAGAGTCTTATCATTTTCTCTCTTGGTCTCTGATTGAATGGCTTCTCTTCTCCTCTCCAGCTCCCTTTCATATATTCTTTCTCTGTTAGAATGTAAGCTCCTTGAAGTCATGGATTATCTTTCTCTTTGCAAGTATTTTTGTCCCCAGAACTTAGCATAGTTCCTAGTATACAGTAAGTGCTTAGTAAATGCTTGTTGGTTTGTCTACTTACACAAGGCAATACAGCTAGAGGGTGACAAGGGTTAAGTCTTGAGCCTCTACCTTGTGACATCAAGTCTAGTTCTCTAGTCTTCTTTCCCGGTCTCTAGATTTACATCCGGCCTTGGTATAACTGTAGTCATCATTTATCTTCTCTGACCACCACTTTTCTCATCTGTAAAGTGGGGGCTATATTATCTTTTCCTTGATACCTCACAAGGTGGTTTTTAAGATCAAATAAGGTAATATACGTGCAAACCATAAGGAGCTAAACACATGTAAGGAATTAATGAAAATATGATGAAGTTCAGAAGGGTTATGGACAAACGTAATTTTACAAGACTCCCTTTTTCCTACAAGGAACATCAGGTGGTAGTGTTGAAAGTTTTGTTGACTCTGTTACCTATTGTTCCCAGCCCTGCTTATCAATCATTGTTGAGGGAGACTCTAGTAAGAAAGGAGGCACTAAGTCTGCAGGTTTCTGTATCATTTGGGGGGAAATATATCTTTGTCTTGTACCCCTTCCCACAAATTATCATATTCCTGCTACCTTGGGGAGGACCTGAGATGCAAAAGGCCCAACCTCTTTTGCTGAGGTGGACCTATCTGGATTGTCTTAAGGTTGCCTATAAAAGCTGTCTCCATCTTGAAGCTATTGCTGATCTTCAGTGATCAGCCCCTCAATGTGTTGCTACCTCGACACACTTATCAGAAAATCCTTTTGATTCTTTTTGTCCTGAGTTTTGCCTCATTAATCAGGGTGAAAGCCCAAATGAAGAATTTTGCTTTCAACAGTAGGTGATAGAGTCATAACTAGGTCAAAGATATCGGCGTTTTGTCCTAAGATGTCACAGTTTAGTGGGTGTGCAGTGTGGAAGCCATTTCAGTAACTAATCTCCACTCCTAATGCACTAGATTTGTCTCAGTTATTTCTTTTGATTTCAGGAAATTATTATGAATTTTATAATCAAAGAACGTAAACATTTCAATATACAACTAAAATATATAATATGAACTGTGATATACAGTGTATTACATATATGTATATGTATTTGCAAATGTATACATATATTCTATATACACACACACCCCTACATATGTACATATTTGTTGTCATTGTTCAATTGTTCAGTTGTATGTGACTCTTTATTACCCCATGCACCAAAACATGTCAGACCTTTCTGCCCTCCACTATCTCTTGAAATCTGTCCAAGCTCATGTTTAGTGTTTCCATGACACTATCTATCCATCGCATCCTGTGCTGTCTCCTTTTCGTTTTGCCTTCAATCTTTCCCAACACCAAGGTCAACAAGTCCTGTTTTCTCATTGCGTGGCCAAAGTATTTAAAGCTTCAACTTCTGCATATGACATTCCAATGAATAGTATGAATTAATTTCTTCAAGTATTGACTGATTTGATCTCTTTATGTCCAAGAGACTCTCAAAAGTCTTCTCTAGCACCACAATTATAAAGCATCTATTCCAAGGCATTTAGCTTCTTTATAGTTCAGCTCTCACAGCCATACTTTGCTCCTAGAAAAACCATAACTTTGATTATGTGGACCTTTGTCAGCAAGGTGATGGCTCTGTTTTTTAGTATGATATGTATTTTTATATGTGTGTATATACAAATATATTTATTAATGCATATATGTGTGCACATATATGCATACATACTTACACATGCATACATATACATACAGACACACAATTTGACAAGTTAGTAACAAAATGTTTCTATTGCTGCTCTCTTCTCCATTACTTTTTGGTTTTTTTCCTGTTTTCAAAATGTTTTATTTACTCTATTTTTCCAATATTCTTGACATTATGAATTTCAAAGTGGATTTGAATACAAGATTATTTTTAAAAGAGATTGTTTTAATTGATTTTATTAATATTTTTGCTTTTCACATTGCCTAGATTTCCTCCTATATTTCTCCCTTCCTGAGGGTAGAATTCTTAATGTTTGCCCCAGAGACCTAAATTGCTAATTATGTCCCTGAAAGAACAGAAAGAACCCTGGACTTGACATCAGGGGATCTGGGGTTTGAATCCTGACTCTTATACTGAATGAACCTGAGCAAGTCTTTTGCGTTCTCTGAGTCTATTTCTTAATTGTTAATATAAAGGGTCTGACTGGTACATTCTCAAAGATTGAATGATAAGTAGAGAATTTATTAAATGTTTACTCTATCCCAGGAATTATGCTAAAGCACAGTTCTAAATTCCATGTTCCTATTAGCTAGTTTTTCTTTGTTGTTGTTTGGTTGGTTGGTTTTGGCATTAATGTTGTTTTCTCTAAATTCCTATGGCATTTTGCAAGGTCTAGGTTATAGTATCATGAAAATTTGAATGAGGAAAATTGTGTTTGTCGCATCATTTGCTGCTTCCCATTTAACCAATTTTCTATTTGTATCTGTGATTAAGAAATAGTTGACATTTTGTGAATTCATTCCAAATAAAATCAATTGGATGCTGGAATAGGGGAACCTCACTAAATAAAACCAGCATGCCTGGTGTTTCTCCCTTGGTTGAGGATAACAAATTAAATTTGATTTCTCTTTTATTAGTCTGGGGTGGTTCCTTTTAAGTAATTCTGGTCTGGGAGCATCTGCCTGTCCCATGTGCTGCCATTTGGCATGGGATGTCACATCCTAGAGTATGCTGAACAGTGAATGCTGGCGTGTCTTGTAAATATGAATTTTTCAACCCAAGTATTATGATTTCCTGATCTAATTTTGCACTGTTGGCTGGGATTGTTTATGCCACATGATTTTCAGCATGATGGTGTCAGTGACTCCTACAAACTAGTTTGGAAGTCAGGGAGAAGGTCCCTGTTTTCAGCTCACTAAGTTTAATTATGTTTTGAGAGCAAGTAATTAGAAGACATAAAGATACAAAAGAAATCCAGAGTCCATGTGAAAATTGTTAGAGTATGAGAACAATGGGTGGCAATAGAATTATGCTCCAGATCAAAATACCCTCTCTGATCTAATCACTTCTCACATGGCTACCAGCTTCCAAATGGGCTGGAAATAATTAGTGAGCAGGAACTGAGCACTCCAGGCCATGGCCAAGGGGGACCTCAAGACTGGGATTATTCCGTTACTGAATTTATTTGTTTTTCATTAGCATTTTATAGGTTTGGTGTATGTTTACAGAAGCCAGGGGAAGAAAAGACATCAGAACAAAGAAAATTAATAACCATTGTGTGCTCTGTTTCTTAACAAATTCATTCAAGTAAATATGACACATTCTCACTCCAGAAAATGGGGCAGCCAAATGTAAAGTGAATAAATTATGAGAAGCTTTGAGGTACTGGTGATGGTTATGGTAGTGGTAGTAATATATATGTATATGCATGCATGTATGTATATGTATATATGTATACACTCATATGCATGCATGTGCATATATGTATGTGTGCATGTGTACATATGTGTATATCTATATCTATCTATATCTTTGTGTGTATGTGTGCGTGCATGCATGTGTGTGTGTGTGTGTGTGTGTGTGTGTTTATGTTGGAGGGAGGTGAGTATACAGAAGAACCCTGGACTGAAGTTAGAAGATCTAGGATTAGTTTCTTTTATTGCTATTGCTAATATTGCAACACAATATTGAAGAATGCAAGAGAACATTGTATACAGTGACAATCCCACTTCATGGTTCAGTCACTAGATTCTCTGTGCGACTTTGGGCAATTACTTTGCCCTCTCCTGGTCTTAATTTCCTCTTTTCTGCAATGAGGCAAGTGTCCTAAATGATTACTACAGGCTCTTCCAACTCTAAATTTTTTGGAATTATTATGGTGATTGCCCAAATCACCTGTATATGCTACCAGTAAGGACACACACACACACACACACACACACACACACACACACACACACACTTGATTCCTGGGTTTAGATTATTTCAAATAATGTATTACGAATTGGTGTAAATAAATGATTTACACATTATTTTGTTTATACACGTGAGAAGGTTTATAAATGGCATTGCCGTGGGAAGCTTGCCTCTAGGTCTGCCTTCTTGGACCACAAAGTAGGTAGGTGTTCCCTAAAGCCAAAATTTTTGAGGATTTTGAAGGTCAAACTGAAAGATTGAGGGGAAAAAGGTAGTGGTGTGAGAAGGGAAGAGTTTAAATGCTTTTGTAAAGAATAAATGAGAGTAAAGAAAATGAATGTGTAAGGTGAAGGGAACCACATATTCTGTTTATCATTATTAACTCTTTTGTTGGTGATGATGACTTCTCTCCTCCTCTCTCTCTTCTTTTCCAAAGAAGCAAGGCCTGGGCCCAGAACAGTCTACAGAAGAGAGAAGAAATGGGGAGGGAGGAGAGGAAAAAGAGAAGAAAGGATGAGAGAAAGAAAGAAAATGAATCAATGTATGAATGAATAACATACATTTATTAAGGATGAAGAAGAGAAGAGTCATAAACGATAAAAATAAGTGTGCTGGAGCCAGCTTAAACCTCCTTCCTAGACAATCGTTAAATTGTCAGTGTGAGCATTTCCACCTGGAAAATAGCAAAGACCACAAATTGGGGCTTAACTTATCTTTGTTGATTATCTAGACTTAAAAAAGTGATCAAGAAAATGCTAATAAAATAGATTATGCTTAAAAGTACATCTTGTGCCTAAATACCCCTCTTCCCAACTGATTGTTAAATATTTACCAGCATTCCTCTGAATAAAATGCATTCTTTTTCTAATCCAACTTCATGGAATCACCTAAAGTCTGTCTATAGGCTCCTGGGGGATCCAAGAGACCCAGGTTAAGAATTCTTCATCTAGTTCAATTTACTTCATTTTTCATGTGAAGATATTAAAATTTGGAGAAGGAAAGTGATTTGCCCAAAGTCACATCACTAGTTCATGGCAAAATCTAACCTAGTACCTAAGGTTTTCTGCTCCCAAATTCAGTATTCTGTCTTCTACATTAGATGTTCTAAGAAAGTAGTGCTTATTTCTCTTTAACATCATTGAATGCATCCCCTGAAACTGCTAAATTCCGACTAAACTCTCCCTTTAATCTCAAGGAAGCACTTACAAACACTTTCTCTGACCAATAGTGTGATGGTAAATGTTTAACAACCAGCTTGGTGAGAATAGGGGCCCAGGGAAAGGGGATTTCACAGAAAATACTTATAAGTTTAATCTGCATTATTAACATTTTCTCCATATGTTTCATAAATCTAGAAAATCAACAAAACAATAAATCAAGACCTGATTTGTGGCATTTACCAGTTTCCAAGGTATAAATTAGGGATGGGGAACCTGGGGCTTTGAGGTCACATATGGCCCTCTAGGTCATCAAGTGTGGCCCTTTGATTGAATCCAAACTTCACAGAACAAATCCCCTTAATAAAAGGATTTGTTCTTTAAAACTTGGCCTCCATCAAAAGGCCACACTTGAGGACCTAGAAAGCCACATGTGTCCTCAAGACCACAGATTCCCTACCTCTAGTGTCAATACTCATGTTGAAATTTAACAGTCAGGAAAAGTTTTGAGCTGGCTCCAGCACCCTCCTGCCACCCCTGGCAACACCTCACCTCTTCCCTCAGAATCAGAACTGATAGGCGTCCAGCTCTAGGTTTCCCCAAGGGACTACCCCAATGCCTTCTAGGGACATGTCTAATACTCCTCTAGGAACCCAAATCTATTATCTTTGTGTGGGACCTTTGTCAAGTCTGATCTTTGGAGGCTTCTCTGGCCTCCTTCAAGACTTAGCTCAAATTTAACCTTCTGAAGGTGAGGGCCTTTCCTCCCTCTCCCCTCCCCTTCCCCCCACCCCCAAGCAATTCCTTATCTTCCATTCACACTGTATTTACATAGTTATTTGCTCAGTTATATTTTCTCTTCCCTTAGAATGTGAGCTTCTTGAAGGCATGGACTATGTTTCCCCCTTTCTTTGAATTCCCAGCTAAACACAAAACCTTATGCATTAATAAATGCTTATTGATGGATTGATTTAGAGAACATATCATCCAAACCCCTCATTTTACAGATGAGGAAACAGAGATTGAAAGAATTATTTCAATAAACATTTATGAAGCACCCGCTGTGTGCCAGGCCTAAGGTCACATAGATAGTGAACAACAGAGTTAGGACTGGAACAGATGTGGTACAGTGGGAAAAGGGTCTTGATTTGGAGTCAGATGACCTGAGTTCAAATCTTGCTTGTTTTACTTGCTACTGGTCCTCTGTGGGTCAGATTAAATGGGCTTTATGGCACATTGTAGCTTGTAATCCAAGATCCTATGAACCCCCATCCTTTGAATCCAGATTCAGCACTATCCTTACTACTACGCCATGCTTTGATTTTTTTGGTCCTTCTTGTAGTTCAGGTTCAAAGGTGCCTCTGAACAATAACAGCCATTATACAATTATTCTCAGTGGCTGCAAAATGTACAGGGTAAAGATCCCTTTCCTACCCCATTAAGAACTTGCTTCAAAACTGCAAAAGAGATGTTAATGAAGGATGATCACAGGTTGAGATGGGAGTATCTTCAAGGACACAACAGAGGCCTCATTTTTTAACCTGGTTAAGCTAACCAAACTTCTAACTATACACCAAACAGAGACTTTCATTCTTTGAAAAACCTTGCAATTGTCTTATATTCTTCCCTCTTCCTTTACTCTTAGAATCAGGAGAGTTTCCTTGGCAGCCAAATCCCTCATTTCTTCTTCTCCAATGCTCTGATTGGCTCTTCTGTCCCTTTCTCTCTCAAAAATTGGTAGAGGGTTTGACCAGGAGAGCCTGGTTCATCTGAAAGGGTAAAGATGTTATTTAGGACTTCAATTAAATCCCAGTGATGTCATTTGAGACATGATTGTCAGATCATTGATGGGGGTGTGGAGGCATGATAGGGGTAGGGAGAAGGGAAGTGAACCAGTACCTAGGTTACTTAACTGACTCTTCCACACATATAAGATATTACTTGTATATTGCCATTGCAGAGATTCAACTGGGTCAAGGCTATTGATTTATTCTACCCTAGAAGTCTGGACTATAAAAAGGATAGGGTAGATCCATCAGAGTACAGTTATTCACAGTGAGCAAAACACGGATAGAAATTACAGAAAGACAGTCATTTTCTTCATTCTATTCCCTCAATGGCATTTCTGCCCCTCTAACAACACCAGAAATAGCAGAATTAGATACCGTATTTCACTGCATAATCTTCCCACCCTGTTTTTTTCAGTCCCAAAATTGGTACTTGTCACATGGTATAATTCAGTTTGTTATGCTCCTTAAAAGGTAAATAGAACAGCAGTGTGTTTACTAGTGACATATAGATACACATTTATCTCTTGATCATTGCCAGCCAAGAGCTTAGAATTCTCAGCACACACCCATTGTCAATATATTTCCAAAAGCTGAGTTGCATGGTTTGTTTAGAGCACTGCAGTACTAATGGTATTGTCATTCAGACCAATGAAGAACCTTAGGAGCAAGGCGAGCAGAGTAAGTTATGTGATATGGTAAGACTTGCATCTTCCCAATTTTAACATATATTCATAAGTATTCATTGCATCCTAATCTTGCACCAAAGACAGTTTAATAATAAGTGATTTTTAAATAATACTGGCATAGTTTTTAAAAAAGCTCCACATAATGGTCGCATCCCACTTTTTTGCAAAAAAAAAAAATTTGCATAAAATCTGTGACAATTATGTGGTGAAATATGGTAGACAATGGCAGAACTTCTTAGGATTTCTCAGAGGGGTTCCAGAAGAAAAGAGACCTCATGGTTCACAATGTGACAGCAGCCTAGGGACAGAATGTGGACACCTGAACCCTTAGAGACAGTAGAGTAGTGGATAGTTCTGGATCTGGAGTCAAGCAGAATCAGGTTCAAATCTCACATAGTTTCTAGCTGTGTGATCTTGGACTAGTCACTTAATCTCTATGTGTCTCAGTTCTCTAATCTATAAAATAAGGAGATTATATGATGAGGTAATTTCCAGCTTAAAAATCTGTCATGTTATAATCCCCAAACTTCTGGAGGACTGGTAAGAATTTGACCCAGTCAAATTCAGATGTTCTCAGGGAAAGTCTTAGGTGGGAGCACTACCCAAAGAGATAAATATGGTGAGCTCCCATCTCCAACCTTAAATAAGCCCAGAACTTGGAGTTCTGAGGAATTAGCAAAATAAAAAGAAAAAAAACAAACAAAAAACAACAGCCATATAAAATAAGTAAGGATTTACCTTTAACTAGCTAGTAGCCCCCATATACTCTTATTTTTCTGAAGCAGATAAAAATATTTTAATAGAGTAATATCTTCTTTTTTTCTTTTTTATTTAAATAGTATTTTATTTTCCCCAATTGCATATTAAAAAAAATTAGCTTTCATTTTTATAAGATTTTTAGTTTTAAATTTGTCTCCCTTCCTTCCTTTCTCCCTCCCCTCCCTCCCCTCTTCTGAAAATGGTAGGCAATTTGATGTAGTTTACATATGTGCTAACATGTAAAACATATTTCCATATTTGTCACAGTTGTAGAAGAAGAAACAGATCAAAAGGAAAAAAGAAACCATGAGAAAGAATAAAGTAAGTGAAAAAATGTGCTTCAATCTGCATTCTGAGTCCATCAGTTCTTTTTCTGGATATGGATAGCATTTTCCTTCCTGAGTCCTTTGTGCTTGTCTCAGATCATTGTGTTGCTGAGAAGAGCTGAGTCATTCATAGCTGATCATCACACAATGTTACTAATACTGTGTACAATGTTTTTCTTGATTCTGCTCATTTCTCTTTGCATCAGTTTGTACAAATCTTTCCAGGGTTCTCTGAAATCTGCCTACTTATCATTTCCATTTGCGTAATAGTATTTCATTACATTTATATTCTACAACTTGTTCAGACATTCCCCAATTGATGGATATCCCCTCTAGTTCCAATATTTTGCCACCATGAAATGGGCTGCTATAAATATTTTTTGTGCTTGAAAATCCTTTCCCCTTTTTTATGATCTTTTTGGGATACAGACCTAGTAATGGTATTACTGGATCAAAGGGTATGCACAGTTTGGTTGCCCTTTGGGCATAGTCCCAAATTCTTCCCCAGAGCTGTTAAATCAGTTCACAACTCCACCAACGGTGTATTAGTATCCTAATTTTTCCACATCCTTTCCAATACTTATCATTTTCTTTTTCTGTCAGATTAGTCCATCTGATTGGCATGATGTGGTACTTTAGAGTTTTTTTAATTTGCATTTTAGAGTCATGTTTTATTACCTTTCTTTTTTTTCTATTTGTCAAATCTTTGGCAGGGTCCAGTTTAGTCCTTCTTGGCAGCAGCCTTCCTCATGGTAGCTAAGACATTGCTGAGCTCCTCTCTCTTCCTCTTGGCCCAGATGTGAATTCCCACCCTTTTTTTTTGATGAACTTAAGGGCTCACTTATCCTTAGAGACCTTTAACAATCCCATGGTGTGCCTCTCGTAAGGGGCAAATTCACACACTTCCCGGATCACATCTCTCACAAACTTGGTGTGTTTGGTCAAGAGCCCACAGCAGCAGCAGTGTGGAAATGTTTTTGGTAACTTTGTGGCCCTTGTTGAGGCCCATGGCCATGGGGTATTGGATGGCCATGGCTGTGGGGCTACTGTAGCCCCAATGGCAGCCACAGCAGAAGGGAGGAGAGAACTTTGAACTCTCTTTTATTGCCTTTCTTATCTATGGTCAGAAAAAATTTCCTGGCCAAACAAGTGATAGAGAGGATCGTACAAGAGAAAATGGGTCATGTTGGTTATATAAAATTAAGAAATTTTTTTTATGCTAGCAAAACTAATGTAGTTAAAATTAGAAGGGAAACAGGTTACTGGGGGAAAATCTTTGCATCAAATTTCTTTGATGAAAATCTCACATCCAAGATATATAAGGAACTGATTCAAATTTCAAAGAATCAGAGTTGCTGTTTAATAGATAAGTTGTCAATCCTATGGACAATTGTCAAAGAAAGAAATTCAATCTATCAAAAACCATATCAAAAAATGTTCTAGGACAGCTAGGTGGCACAGTGAGTAGAGCATTGGCCCTGGAGTCAGGAGGACCTGAGTTCAAATCCAGCCTCAGACACTTGACACATGTACTAGCTGTGTGACCTTGGGCAAGTCACTTAACCCCAATTGCCCTGCCCCCCCAAAAAATGTTCCAAGTCACTAATAATTAGAGAAATGCAAATTAAATAAATTCTGAGGTTTTACCTCACAGCCATCAGATTGGCAAAGATGAAAAAAAGAAGAAAATGACTAATGTCAGAGGGGCTTCAAGAAAATAAGTGTATTGCTGCATTACTGCCAGAGCTATAAATTTTGATCCAGCCATTCTGTAAGGCAATTTGGATCTATGTTCCCGAAGTTTACTGAACTGTGAATAGCCTTTGACCTAGCAATACCGTTATAAGATATATTCCTGCAAAGACATCAAAGAAAGAGGAAAAGATCCTATATGTACAAGAATATGGAATTTCTTTTTATAACAGAAGACCATGCCCATGTCTTGAGTAATAGCTAAGTAAATTATATTATATGTAGGAATGATGTATTGAGAATTTAAGAGGAATTGTATGAAGTGATACAGAGTGAAGTGAGTAGAAGCATGAGAACAATTTGTGCAATGGGGCAGAAGAGAAAAAGGTCTCAGACATACTCATGGTCATGCTGGTCAATCATGGATATCACGATATCAGCTTAGTCTAACCCATTTTCAAATTAGCCAAGGATATTTATCTTTCTGTCACCAATTTTTCTGCTTTCTAAATCAACCTTTTATATCAATATTGTCAAACTGAAATAGAAAATGGGGACCACTAAAAAGTAATTAAGGATCCCTCTTCCTCATATTGACTTTTAGAAAATCACACATTATATATATATTTTATTGCATTTTTATTTATTTTGTTAAATATTTCCCAATTACATTTTAATCCAGTTCCTGGTTCACTTAGTAGTATTGCTGGCTTAGTAGTAGAATGTGGCCTGTAAGCTCTTTGTTTGACACTCCTACTTTACATGAGATTTTGGGACAGGCCTGACTCAGACCAGTTTGATGGTTCAGGATCACTCATAGAAAATAGAATTGTCAGCAAAATTTACTGAATAGTAGCATGGGAAAAATATTCTTCAAAGATACAGCATTGGTTCAGTTGGACTCAATTACCTTTAGGTATACATCTCGTCAGAAAGGTGTGCTGAATTAGAGCCAATGAGAAGTCCATCAAGCCTCATGAGACCTAGTTACAATATATGTAGATTGAGAAGATTGGGAAGTCTCTGCCACATAACCTAATTTTTCTCTTAAAAGACAATGAAATCATCTGCGATGTATGTCTAAGAGTCATAGAGTACCATACTCTGAAGAATTAAACTTGAGAAAATAAACTTGAGAGTCACCAAAAGTTTAGCAGAGAGATGCACAGTGGGAATGAGTAGGCTGTGATAGATTGTAGATAAGGAACTAGAGAGGAAATACAAAGATGTTTTTACCTGGAAAAAAAAAAGTAGCAAGAATGAAGAGTAACCAATGGAAAGCCTGAATATTACAAAGGCATTCATGAAATGTCAAGAGATTTAGAGGATGACCCCTAACAGGTGAGTGAGTCTCTTGTGGCAGATTGATGGAAAGATACCTATGGCAGTCACCCAAGATGGGCAGGCATGGACAGGTTGTGCTCTATATCATTGGAAAGCATTGAAACATCAAAGTATCTTCTGTAGACAGGACAAACTATGGATTTTGCCCACAGACATATATTACTATTTTACAAGTGGTGTAGATTCTATTATAGTTGATAACTTATAAATTTGTTTAGAAGTGTTACTGAGTTCACAGCAGGTTTCTTCTTTCCTCCCCCCGGCCCCCACCATAGCTTTTTAATCAATAGATACTAATGGTACAACTACTATCATTCGGGTAGCTGAGAAAGGGTGTTTTTGTTTGTTTTTGTCTTTTACATTTAAAGGGGGACCTAATACTCGAAGAAGTGGGGAACCATTGCTTTGTAAGAGAAAACTCTCAAGCCTGGTAATTAAAACCTTTAATAACCTGACTCCAGACTCTCCTTCTAGCCTTATTTTATGTTGGTCTAATGTTGGTCTAAAATTCAATCTGTGTTCTAGCCAAACTGAGTTGCTGTTATCTAATATTTTCCCATTCCCATGTTGTTCTGTGAATTTGTGAAATTTAAAAAAAGCTCTTCTTTTACTCTTAGAATGTTCTGCCTCCTATCCACCAGCTCAAACTTTTCTCATTTCCCTTTCCAGCTGAGGTACCACCTCCTCCAAGAAGTTTTCCTTATCCTCACACCTAGAAGTGATCCTTCAGAGTAATGCAATTTAATTCAATAAGTATTGATTAAGTAGCTACTATATGCAAGTCACCCTTCTAGGTGCTGGGGATATAAAAACAAAAATAAAATGGTCCTTGCCCTTAAGAAAGTTTACATTTTATTGGAAAGATAATATAAATAATATGATATGTAATAATATAAATATATGAAGGATGCTATGTATGTGTATACATGAAGGATAACATACATATATATATATAAAGGATAATTTATATATGTGAAGGATACTATAAATGAAGAATTATATATAATAAATATGAAAGAAATGACACTTATACATATATGATTTTATATGTATATACATATGAAGGATACTACATACAGTATATGAAGGATGCTATATATCTATACATATATATATATATATATATATAGGATATTACATATAATATGAAGGATACTATATATAGGATATGAAGGCTGCTATATATCTATATGAAGGATATTAATATGAATAATACTCTATATGGAGATTATATGCAATACTATATATGGGTACTATATATATGACACATGTATGTATTTTTTAAATTTATTTTTATTTTTTTTCATATGTATGTATTTAATAAATATTGGTGGGATTGAATGGCATGCCAGGAATAGATATTGGAAGCTGGTGTCTGGTGTCTTTATTGGTCTCCTTGTCTCCAGGATCCAATTTAGTCTACATAAAGATGTCAGATTAATCCTAATGAATCACATCTTTCATCATATCATTCCCTTGTTCAAAAACTTTGATTGGCTCACCATTATCTATGAGCTAAAGGCCAAATTTCTGGTATTCAGTCTGACATTCAGTCTCCTTCGCAATCTAGCTCCAACCAGCCTTTCCAACCATGTCCTTCTTTAGTGGTCCCCCGTAAGAAATTACATACCCAAACTTCTAAAGAATATGGTAGTGGCATCTCTGAACTAGATGAGCTAACTTTGAAGGTCACCTGAGAAAAATGTCTTACCATCACTAAACTCTTCCTATATCTCTAATTTTTTTTTCATAATCACATAATATGGGAACAATCTGAGTAAGGGTTTGAAAATCCTTAAGAAGTACCTTTAGTATCTGGGTAGGAGTTTTTCTTAGATACTTTTCCAAAGTTGAAGACTGAAAAAAATTTGATTTTTCTATGAAAAACCTTACAAGACCTTAGAAATCACCTCATCTAATCCCCTCATTTTATAGATGAAGAAACTGTGGCTCAAAGATTATTAAAAATTTGCTCAAGGTCATTTGGGTAATAAGTAGAAGATCTGGGATTAAAACTCAGGTCTTCTGACTTTGGGGCCAGAACTCTTTGTGTTACATTATTGTTCATTCAATCTCACTCTTCTTTAAGAAATACAGTTAGTCCAGTGTGAGTTGTAAATTAATTCTGTGAGTGATCAAAAACTATAATACATGGGGAACCTAACTTGTTCTCAGCACCATGGTGGAATGACTTCTGGATTTGGAGACAGAGGGCCTAGGTTTGAATCACAGAACTGTCATTTACTGCCTCTGTAGTCTTCGGTTAGTCACTTAGCTTTCAAATGTCTCAATTTCCTTAATTGTACTAAAAAAGGATTTTAGACTAGCGGACTTCTAAGGTCCTTTCTACCACTATAATTTTTTTGATCCTTCTCCTTTAGGGTACAAGTGACTAATATCCTTAAGTATCATTCATATATGAAAAACACAATTATACTTGTGTTTGACAATTTTCATTATTGTGAATAAATTATCCTCAGGGATTGAGTAAGATGGAAGTATGGAGATATATGTTCTGCCTGACTCTGAAAACTACATTCCTAATCTTTCCCAGCAAACAGAAATTTTGGTATCTTGGTGCTATGGAATGAAGTTTAATAGAGGAAATGAATGTTTTTTGATAAAAATCAGTGTTGTAGAAAGATTCCCCAAATGACTCAAAATGAAGTGTGATTTCAGATGTGACACCATCTATAGGGGCCTCAGCATCAGACTAGCCATCTAGGGTCTATATTGCCTTTGAGGCTGTGGGAGACAGAGAACATGAGTTAATTGCCTCTGAAAAGGTTATCACTGAATGATCCTGTTTTGAGCAATTCAAAAGGCAGAATCTGAGTCTCTGTGTGTGATGAAGAAGTCACTAGAGCATGGAGCAAGTAAGGAGGAGGGAAGAAAGGGGAGAAAGTAATTCTGAGGTTTTATCACAGGCAGAAAATTAGTAAATATTACAAGTATTACAAAAAATGAAAATGGTCAATTTGGGAGGAGTTGTGGAAAGACAAGTACTCTACTATTGGTGGAATTTCCTTCCACATGTGGCCTCGAGGCCGCAGGTTCACCACCCCTGGTCTAACCATTCTGGAAAGAAATTTGGAATTATGCTAAGAAAAGTAACTAAAATGGCCATACTCTTTGACCTAGAGATGCCAATGCTAGGTGCATAACCAAAGGACAGCAAAGAGAAAATTCCCACCTTCACTAGGAATATATGTATATACACACATATTTGTAGTAGAAAAACTGGAATTATAGTAGCCACCTATTGGGGAATGGCTAAGCAAATTGTGGTACGTGAATGGAATAGAATATTACTAAACTGTAAGAAATGATGAACAAGAAAAGTGCAGAGAAACAATGAAAATTTTATATGAAATAATAGGAAATGAAGTAGGTAGACCAGGTAACAATTTATACAATGAAAATAGAATGAAAAACAATAAAAAAACTAAAACTAAACACTAAAATTATACTGACTAAACTTGAGCTTGAAGAAGAAATATGAATAGGCACCTTCCTCCATTCTTTGTAGAGTGTCGGCCTATGGGTGTGGAACACTATGTATACTGCTGGATTTAGTTGATTTGTTGGCTAGTTTGTTGACTTTATTTTTCCTCTTGATTTGTATTCTCAGTTAGAAGAGATGATTCTCTGGGTAGGGGAGACAGAGAACATATTGGCAGAGGAAAGCAATATAATTTTTTTTAAAATATTATTTATAAAGTGTTAGATGAAGAACAGAAGTTACACAAATTCATTGAAAATTTAAAATATCTTGAAAATTTTGAAGAATACTGGATTTAGAGTCAGAAGCCCTACCAGTTATTAGTTCTATGGCTATGAGTGTCTATCTCAGCCTCAGTTTCCTGATCTGCAAAATGAGGAGCAAAATATCTCAAAGCAATGTTGTTAAGGTTCAAGAGAAATCATTGAATGGAAGGTACGTTATAAACCTTAATTAGCTTCAGTCATTATTATTACCTATTCAGTCTCAAAATACCAGTGGTGTAATGGAAAGATCACTGGATTTGGCATCAGAGCATCCAGATTCAAATTCTGCCTCTTGTTATTTGCTATCTGTGTGGGTCTGGAAAATTCACTTAAATGCTCTGTGCTCCCATTTCCTCACTTGTAAACTGAAAGGGTTAGACTGCATAATACAGTTTATCGGAATAAGCGCTGGCTCCGGAGTCATAGGACAAGGGTTCAAATCTCGCCTTTGAAACAGCTTTAACCCTTTCATCATTTTTCTCTCTGATCCCCAACACTCTCCACAATTATTCTTTGGCGCTTCAGAAGACAATGGGTAGTAGTGACATGGAGGATGACTTCAAAGTAAGGAAGAATTTGGCATCTATCCGAGATATCCAACATCAGAGCTGTCCAATAATGGAAGAGGTTGCTTCATAAAGTCTTAGGGCAGGTTCCAGCACAGAATAAATAACCACTTGTGGGGCATATAGTAGAGGAGATTTCTAAATTAAGTAAGGGGAGACTAGTTGGCCTCTGGGATTCTTTCTCTGTAAGTCTATGACCCACCTTTCTTATTTTTTAAGTTAGGATACATCCTTTCTACATGCCTCTTTCCTTCACTAAGGTCACCCCAGAAAGGTCACCATGCATGGCTATTTCCATTATTTTTATGGCAAAAGTGGGGGCCACTGAGCAGATTGAGTATCCATGCTTGTTGACCCTGTTTTCTTTGGGGAAACAGTGGAACATTTCCCAAGAGAACCCTAAGCATTTTCAGAGCACCTTCCATCATTCCTAGTTCTGGACACCTGAAAACACCTGAGAGAAATTACTCTCACTGAGAATGACCTGCATTGTCCTGGCCACATTTACATGGATAGTGAATAGGGAGGTACCCACTGGATTTGGAATGAGGGGGAATTTGGGTCAAAAACAAGCTCTATTCCTTACCTAAGTGACCTGGGTCAGTTCACATCATCTTCCACTTTCCTCTCCTGTATAAGTCAATGAAGTTCAACATGTATTTACTTAGCATCTATTCTGGGTAAGTTACTGTGCTAGGGATATAAATGTCTCTGGTCTCAAGGAATCCACAACCTTGATATAAGTAAATTAATACAAAGATTTTTAAGGTAATTTCAAGAGGGAGATTGTGCTTATATTAACTGTCAGGGTCACAAAAAAATCTCTATGGGAGGTGGCACCTGAATTGCGCTTAGAAGAGAATTAGAGGTTTTACAAAGTAAAAGTGAAGAGGAACAAAGTAGAGCATTTGTATGAAGGCAAGGAGGTGGGGGATGGATAATTGTGTATAGAATTGACTAGATGATCTCTACAATCCTACTAGAACATTCTGGGAGTGGGAGTAACAACATTGCACCTACAAGCTCTAGATTGAAAGATCAACCTGATCGATGTTTTAGAAAATTTTTCTTTTTTATTCTCTCCCAAAAAAAGTTCTGGCCCAACTCTATCCCTCACACAGAGTACACAGTCATGGGTTCAGTGTTCTCTTCACCAATTAAGAGCTATTTCTCTTTATGAATATGCAGCAGCACACAAAACATCATGGGTTTGTTTGGATGCCTAATTTTATCATGGTGGTCATTGTGTGCATGATTTTTCTGCCTGCTTCTTACTTTACTCTTCATCAGTTCATACAAAGCTCCCCAGTTTTCTCTGAATCCATCCTAGTTTTCAAATTTTTACGGCACAATAATATTCTATTGTATTCATATACCACAACATACCAAGTGATGGGAAGCCACTTTGATACAACCATCCCATTCTTTGATATAATAGAAATTACTGCTCTAAATGATTTTGTATGAATGGATCCTTCTTTCCCTCTGTCTTGAACCACTTTGGGAATATAGTTATTACTGGTTGAATGCAATTTTACTGCAAGATTATTGCTCAATATTCAACTTCTAGAGTTCTCTCAATTCACAAGTCCAGAAAAGTTTCAGGATCTAAGGACATTAATGCTCCACCAACTCTGGGTCCTTGCTTCTAAGAAATACTTTGCTCTCATTTCTAGGAACTTGAAGAGGCTTATCAAATAAGGCTTTGGTAAGATGAAATGTTTCTTGCAAAATGATATTTCATAATTTAATGGTAAATGAATCCACAACACATGGATTAAATTTCTCCCATGTTACGCATGACCAAAATTGAAGGGTTTGACAAAAAAAAGTAAGTCTGGGGTTTTTTCAAACCCCAAATGTTTGAGAAATAACTAAAGGCTTTAATGATCCCTCAATACAGTCTAAAATTTGGAAAAATTCTTTTGCATGGCTATGCATGGGATGTGGGCAGGAGATCTCAAGGACAAGCGGAACCATATCCCATGTGTCTTGTTTATGCAACAGGGTGGATGTGTTAGAGACTGCTTATTGTTGAATTTGTGGTATGGGTAGATATGTATTGGTGGTGGTGATGGTGGTGGCGACGGTGGTGGTGGTGAGTGAGTTCAAGAGTAGGTGGAAAACCCAACTCCTCAAAACACGCTGACCCAGACGAGACAAAGTCATTACCAAGAAGAATCTTGTCAGCTTTCCCACTAAGACCATCAATAACTGAAAACAGAATCTAGAAAGGAAGGCATTTAACCACAATGGTATTTCAATGTTAGCTTGTCCATGAAACCACAAGCAGTATGAATGACTTTGAAATGAGAGGCAGAACAGTTAATTGTTCTCTCTCTTCTCTTCCCTCCCTCCCTCCCTTCCTGTCTCCTTCCCTTACCCCACTTCTCTGTCTCTGTTGGTCTCTGTCTCTCTGTCTTGCTTATGATTTCATTGGTGTACAGAATTCTCAGTGAGGAAACTCCCTACATGAATCCAATTAGCAATTGGTCTGCAAATTACAACCTTAGAGACCTGCCTGGAAGTAGTGAAAGATTGTGCGATTTGTCCAGTCCCATAGCTAGTACGTATCAGAGGTGAGACCTGAACCCAAGTGCTCTTGAGTCCAAGTCTTACTTTCCATCCACTATACCATACTGCCTCAGTTGTTCTTTGATTAACACAGTTATAAAAAAAACCAAGCAGTTCTTGTGATTAACCATGACCTATGACTATGGGCCATGCTGGTGTTCAGATATGGCTTTGGACTCAAGAGTCAGAGGAGCTTTCTCAACTCCAGCTCTAATATTTACCGGTTGTGTGATCTTAGGCAAATGACTTCATGTCTCTTGGGCTCTATCAGATATGCTGTGACCTTGGGCAAATGACTTACCCTTTCTGAGCTTCAGTTTTCTCATTCATAGAATGAGGAAGTTGGGCTAGAAGGTGTCTTCCAGTGGTAAGTCTCTGATACTGAAATGGTTAACTCTAGTTATCCTCTCAACCACAGTCACCTTCTGATAGGTAATCTGTGGTTCACCAAGGCTATACCAGTGGCAAGCACTGAGCACAGTGCCTGGCACACAGTAGCAACCTAATAAATGTTTATTGAATTAAATTATTGAATTGGATTGGCAAGCAAGCGTTTAGGGAGCTAGAATTCTAAGTCCAAATGCACCAATGGCATCTATGTCTGTCATTTGATGTCCAGCCAAGCTAAGTTTAAAAGGGTTCATCACCAGATGATTGCTACCTCCTTCCCCCAACTCTAGCGGCTCTTAAAGACTATCTACTGAATCATCTTCCTCATCTAGCTAGTCCACATGGAGGAAATCAGGAATTCTTGAGATACTGAGGTACTACTAGATACTCCCCTGGCCTTCTCATAGCACTGTGAAAAGGATAGGAAATACTGTGCATAAAACACTTAGCAATGGTTCCATTATTGTTGGTAGCAATCATGGTGGTAGTAAGAGGAGGAGGAAGAAGAGAAGTAATAGTAGTGGTGGTATTTATTCATGATTCATGTAAAAATTCCAAAATTTCTAACAGCATATTGTACAGAAGAGGAATCCCTACGTGTACTACTAATAAGAATACAATAACTATGTATTTTATAGTAATAGTGTACTCAGCTAATAATCATTTATTAAGTACTTAATATGTACCAGGCATTATGCTAAGGTGCTGGGAATACAATTATAAGTAGAAAGAAAGATAGTTTCAGCCCTTGAGGAGCTTATATTCTAATGAAATATAAGATATATAGATATATTGTGTATGTGTATATACACACATACATGTTTATAAATATTATTGTTTACACATTATATAATATATTTATATTATAAGCTTTGCATATGTTTGCATATAATTTTAATTTTTATCTTTTAAAAAGCTTTGCTGACAGCATTTTTTGTTTTGGTTTTATTGGGTATTGGATTTATTTGAAGTATCCAATTTATAGAGTTTGGAAAAGTTTCTCATAAAAAAGCAAAACCCTCTATATATAAACATATATAAATAATATCATAGAAATATATATATAACAAATGTAAACAATATGCATAAAGAGACACAGAACACACATATCTATCTACCTATCTATCTATCTAATCTTATAGTCCATCAGAATATAAGCTCCTTGAAACCAAGGAATGTCTTTCTTTCCATTTGCAATTGTATTCCCAACACTTGGCACATAGTGTGTATGTGTGTGCATGTGCACATATATTTACACATATTTATATTATAGTAATATAAATTTAATTATATGTAAATATGAACATATTTATGCATTTATATATTTTATATTTATATTATATATAGTATGTATACATATTGTTGTTCAGTCATTTTAGTTGTGTCTGACTCTTCATGACTCCATTTGGGGTTTTCTTGGAAAAGATCCTGGAGTGGTTTGCCATTTCCTTCTCCAGTTCATTTTACGGATGAGGAAACTAAGGCAAACAGGGTTAAGTGACTTGTCCAGGGTCACAGAGTTAGTAAGTGTCTGAGGCCAAATTTGAACTCAGAAAGATGAGTCTTTCTGATTTTAGGTCTGACACTCTATCCATTGCACAACCTAGCTATACGTACATATATGAACATACATATACACACACATACATATGTGTACACACATATGAAAGTTCTTTTCTCATATCAATCTTATGAGGTAATATTAAGAGAGGCTTTGCTAACCCCATTTTTCAGATGAAGTTCAGAGATTAAATGACATTTAAAGACACACAGGTAATTAGAGTCAAGATTTAAATTTAAAATTTCTAATACCAATTCCGTTGCTCTTTCCACTCTTGATGTACTTGTGGGGCAAGGGGAGGCAGGGGGCATGAAGTAAGGATGATAGAGACCCACGGCATAAAGATATTTTGCTGTGATAATAAAGAAGAGGAAAAAGCAGAAGAGATATAAGCATTACAATAATACCTTAGTTACCAAAGGCCATGCTGCATTGAAAAAAACAAAACTGGATTTGGAGTCAACGAGCCTGGTTTCAAATCCTGATTCCACTACTTGTGTTGACTTGTGTTGACTTGGGTTTCTCACTTCACCTCTCTAACCTCAGTTTCCTCATTTGTAAAATAATATGATTGTCCTGTAGTATGTTCTAAGATCTTTTCTAGCTTTTACTTTTATTGACTTAGTTTGGGCAGGGGAGTAGAGGGCAGCATATTAGGGAGACAAAGAGGTGGAGAATGATGGCGGAGGTGTCTAGGGACTGAAAAAGGCCAGCCTTGGAGCCTCCCTCTCTTCCTCCCCTACCTTTCACATGGGCAGAGACCACTGCAGAGCCAATGCTCTAGAAAAAGACAGACCATTCTAACTCAGGTAGATATTTTTGTTAAGTATCTATAGCACTAAAAGTGACTTTTCATTATTTGGTTCTTTATATTGGTTATCATTATAATATTTATAAGAATAAAATACATAATAATAATGAGCCTTTTGCCAGCCCTAAGTAACCCAATCATTGTTAACCAAAGTGGTTTTCATATTTTAATGTTAAGGAAGTGAATGCCCACATTCTGGTAAAATTCCAATAACAAAAAGCCTTCCTCTAAGAAGCTGCATTGCTCCTGAGAGATTAGAAATTTTAAAATATATTAACATCCCCTTTTAGCCTTTCCCATTTCTTTTGCTGCATACTGTTGGGAATCTAGAGAGAAAAATCAGTGGAAAATCTGTAGGTGCAGAATGTTTTATTACACATCAAACAATCAAAATCTAAAATATTTTGCCCCTTATAAATGACTTTTGAAATCCACTGGCAAGCCTCCGTGGGCCAGTTAGGTATTTGTCATACACTGCTGGCTCTTGACTCAGTGATTGGGGAACACACCTGAGGGATTCTACCCCCTTCCCAACCCCACCCCCCATATCTAGCCTGGAAGGCTGTCTCAGTCTGGCTCCCCTACTTGCTCCCAGTGGCTGTGAACACAACCACAAATGGAAAAAAAAGAGGGAAAAAAGAAGAAAAAAAATGAGTAATTCGTTCAAGTCATGCACCAACTGGTGTCCTGCAGAGAGTTTGTCTACAGACACCTTTGTGAGTTGCCTCTTCTATTTCCTGAGCAAGAGGAGACCTCATTTCAGATTCCAAACTTTATTGCAATGGCTGGGTGACTGCCATGACCTCATTTATAACCTCACAGCCTTAGCTGTGATTCATCTCTTCAGGAAATCTAGTCTCCCTAGGTTTGTCTAAGGATATTCAGGCTGGAGTCTCTAATGGCAGTAACATTGACAGGGAGAGGAAGGGAAGGGAGGGGAGCCCTATGCCGGCTTTATCCTCTCACTAGCTATATAAACATATGCTGTGTCTATTTCATCTCTCTGAGTCGATTTTCTCACCTATAAAATGAGGGTAAATAATATTTAATACCACCTACCTCCCAGGGTTGCTGGAAGGAAAGCATTTTTAAAACCTCTATAGAAACATTGTTCTTTTTCTCTACAGAACTATGGCTGAATTAGCCTTAGATGTATTGAATTGGATATTTTGGTTTACCCTCAACCTGTAAGGCAAAAGGACCTCAATTTTGAAGTGGTAGGACAGGGTGGGGAGATGTTTTATCTCTAATTTTCTACATTCTGAAATCTCTTTCAGCTCTAATGTTTCGAGCTCTGCTATCTTTTAAATCTGTGGTAGGGATCTAAGTCTGTTAATTCTGCTAATTGCAGGGCTAATTCAAAAAACCTTGGAGAATTAGATGGACCATTTGAACTGGCCAATTTAAATGTGACTTTGGTCCAGATTCATTTTTAAAGCTCTACTGACTATTCCAATTATAATGGATATTCCTGCCTAGAGCATTTAGACATGCTCGTTTCTCACATTAATCAAAAATTTTACAGTTCCCTTGAACTTCATCACGAGTCCCTTCTCCCTCATGAAGCTTGATTGGCCTGCTCTAGCTCACACTGATCTTTCCTTTCTATTAATCTCTCTTTTCCATGTTCTTGACATCAGCCAATTTAGTTACACACTCTTGTTTTATTTTGTCATTGTTTAAATTTGTCTCTACAATGAGATTCAAGCTTTTCAAGGGTTCTGAGCTTTCTCCTTTTACAGACCTTAGTAATAACATGTGTCTACCCTACTATAATTTCATCAGTCAAAAAATAAGCATCTTCATCAACTTGGTGTTTCCAGTGTGGCTGACTAGGCTGGCCACTTTTTAAAAAATTGAATTAATATTTTATTGTGAACTTAGGAATCATCAACCAATACAAACATTTCAAAAGACAAAGAACGAGAAAGTAGTTTGAGTAAGAAACTTTTTTATTAGAGTTTGGGATTCGAGAAGTAGCGACCCCCAAACTATGCCTATTATTATCCCTAAACTCTTTAAAGGCCCGGCTCAGGTGCTATCTCCACATGGAGGAAAGTCTCAAGTCTTCCAAATAGAAGTGATGCTTCCTTCTTCAAACTGCTCAAGCCACTCTGATCTCCATTTAATCATTTTTAACATGCACCTGAATTAAGATTGGTTGTTTTGCTGAACCTTCTGAAATAAGCAATGCATATATCATCACCCCTTCTTTACAGGTGAGGAATGAGACTCAGAAAGATTAACTAGCCCAGGGCTATATATCTCATCTTCTGACTCCAATTGCACTGTTTTTTTGTACATCACCAAGATGCCTCTCCCATGCTAAGTTCTTGGTAGGAGCTTAATAAATTGTTATTTGCCTTGTCTTAATTTAACTTAAATATCCAAGTTTCCTGGCATGTTTTGGGGACATTTTCATCAGGAATATGTTTGAATTTGGCTCCCATTTTCACTAAGGCTGAAGAGCAAGATATGACACAAGGTTTATAAGAGAACCGTTAGGATCCACCTAGATTTTCTTTCATTCAGCTTCACAAACTGTTATCCATGACCAGTTTTTGTAATAGTCCTGGTGGTATTTGCTCCTGGGACATACAGGTCACAATTAGCAGAGGAGTCGTGGAAACCAGCCTGCAACCCCAGTGCTTAAGTGGGGAATGGCAAAGCTGTTGCAACTTGACTCCATTGCTTAAAAATTTACAAGGTGCCATTTGCATCCTGTTGCCTGTTCTGACAAATCTTCACTTGCCCCTTCTTCTTCCTTCCCTTTATCTCAAAGACTTTTCCCTGGAGGGCTCCAAAAATAATATGGCTTCAGAATACCCCCAATCAAGCTAAACTGATTATCAAAACTCAGATCTAAGCTTTAGTAGAACGTGCATTTTCTTTGACTTTCTTAGAAACAGCATGTTGGATATAGAAGATGACTTATTCTTAGTAGCCAGGCACTCCATGGTAACATAGAAGCCTCCCTATCCCCTCTCCAAACAAAATGAAAGTGAATAATCCAGTGGAAGCAGGGAATGTCAGAGTTTGAAGGGACCTTAGAATCGAGAAATTTGTTTTAATGCTAGAAGGGACCTTAAACACAGAATATAGAATGTTAGAGCTAGAAGTTGGTGTAGCCCATTCCTTTTTCTATATGCTAATAAGTGTTTGTTAAATAGATGAATAAATGTGATGGCTAGGTAACAGCTTTAGAATAACAGAATGTTAAAATCAAAAAAAAAGTCTTAGAGATTATCTAACCCAACTTCTTCTTTTACAGAAGAAAATCTTAGACTCTGTTAAGTGACTTGACTTAAGTCACTTAACTAACCAAGGTCGCATAGTTAGTAAATGGAAAACCAAGGTTCCAATTCAATTCTTCTCAAATCCAAATCCAGTGATCATTCCACTATAATAATATAGCTGCTTCTTCAGTGATTCAGTCTAAAATGTCATATAGGATTCATGCCAGGACCTTTGCTTTTCGGTGGGATTTGGGTGGAGGGGGAAACCTTGGCTCTCAAGGAACAGGTGCTCAGGCATAGAGGTAGGGATGGGGCGGGGTGGATCAAGCTATTGTGTTTAATCCCCAAGGCGTCTATCTGGTTCTGCTTCTCTATTTCAAATCTAAAGTCTTCCATTAGTTACAACTTCACTTCCTCCCTTGGTGCCCTTCCTTCAGGGTTATGTCACCCAAAAGGAACAATAAACCTTTTCAAAGTGACTGGAAAAAAAAAGTGGATCATTTTAGGAGCCTGGCAAATGAGGAGTCTGGACAGTGGCACTTTTATTTGGAGATAATCACAGCTGATTCTCTGTTTTATGATTTAGCACAATTTAATTAGGGTTTTGCTTTCCATTCATGAAACAAACATTTCCTTAACCTTTCCTAAACAGACCTCAGAGATGATCCTTAGCATAGCTTTACTCTGGCAGTGCATTCTGGGCAATGAGAAAGGAACAAACAAGCAATGTTCCTTTACCTAATGCTAGTGAAGCCAGGAAATGAGATTTTTGGAACTCTGATAGCATCGAAGTACAAACCAGGGATCCCATCTATAACACACTGGTACCTTTTGACTTATTGTTACCCAAATCTTCTTTTTTTTTGGAAGGGAGAGGGCAGGGCAATTGGGGTTAAGTGACTTGCCTAAGGTCACACAGCTAGTAACTGTGTCAAGTGCCTGAGGTAGAATTTGAACTCGGGTTCTCCTGACTACAGGGCCAATGCTCTACTCACTGCTCCACCTAGCTGCCCCTACTCAAAGATTCTTAAACGATCAGGGCTTGGAAGAAACTTTGGAATATAGATTATATGATGTCAGAGTTGGTAGAAACTTATGGATCATCTACAGGGGTGGGAAATATACAGCCTTGAGGCCACAGGTGGCCTGCTAGGTCCTCAAGAAAGGGGCACATGTAAGGACCTACAGGGCCACTTGTGGCCTTGAGGCCTCAGGTTCCCCACCCCTGAATCTATACACGTTTTACAGATGAAAAACTAGATGACGTTATCATCATCACCGATCACAGTCAGCAAACATTTCTTAAGTACTTACTACATGCCAGGCAGTGTATTAAGTTCTGGGAATAAAAAGAAAGGCAAAGGACAATCCCATTCTGGAAGAGCTCACAATGCAAGAGACAACATGCAAACAACTATGTATAAACAAGGTAAAGAAAAGACTAATTTTTGATAATCAACAGAGGGCACTAATGCACTAGCATTCAGGGTGATAAGAAAAGGCTTTTTGTAGTAGGTGGGAATTTAATTTGGACTTGATGGGATCCCAGGAAGCCAGGAGATAGAGATGATGATCATCGTCATCTATTTTCTAGGTAAAAAAAAAAAATAAAACAATCAAAATGAAGCCCAAGAAGACTGTCTAAATTAATTTGTTGTGCAGAAATATCTTTCTATGGATTACTGTCCTCTATAAATATGACCTTTTGGTTTCTTCTTCTTTCCTTCTTTTTTCTTCTTCCTTTTCTTTCCCTTCCTTCCTCTCTTCATTCCCTTCTTTCCTCCTTTCCTGCCTCCTTCCTGTCCTCGTTCCCCTCTTCGCGCCCTTCCTTCCTTTTCTCCCCCTTCCTTTCCTTTCTTCCTTCTCTCTTTTTTTCTTTCTTCTTTCTCTTTCTCTTTTTCAGAATTTTTTGAACTGCATTTTTAAAGGGACTTAATAAGTATGGAGAATTATTACTATAGAAATAGCACTTGCATTTATATGTTACTTATTCATCATTTATGGTATACAGAGAAGAGAGTTTAGCACATTACTAAAGGTATGTTAAAATTATCCAAGGAAGACTAAAATCTAGCATACATAAAGTATTTGGAGTATATTGCATATTGTATCCCTGCCCCTCCCCACCACTACCTCCCCATGCCAAAGAATGTAATTTCTGGGGGGGGGGAGGAGCTAATTTTTTTTTTTTTACCCTCAATGCTTTGCTGGTTTTTTATAGGCACGTTAGTGCTTAACATTAATGAATGTTGGGTGGATTGAATTTGCCTTCATTAGATTACATTTGAATGGAATGAGATAGAATGGAGATGGGGAGGTTTTAATTGATAGAATTTTCTGGTTTTATGGAGAAAAAAAATTTTTTGGTGTAGACCTTTATTGTTAGTCTTTCTAAAATATTCTAATTCTCTTTTGTGCTTTACAAAATGCATTTTACTGCCTATAATGGAATCTTTTTGCGATGACTGACCATCTTGCTAACCTTAAAGTCAGCGTTCTGAACATGAGTGAGTATTGTCCAGGACAAGGGAAGTAGAGGGTTTGGCATGAAAGAAACAAAAGCAAGGTCTAAAAGAAATCTGATCTTTCTGCCCCTTCTGCTCCACACCTCCCCCCACCTCCACCAAAAAAAAAAAAAAGGAAAACAAACAAACAAAAAACAACAACCAAAAACCTCTAAGAACTTTAGTAATAACAGAAAGTACAAAACAGGCTGTATTTTCTCGGCTGCTGATGCATGAATATCTAAAACGTAATAGATGTGAGTGTGATGGGAGTCAGTGCTTGTAGACTAACATGTTGGGATCTTTTGGGCCTGACTTTGAGACTCGTGAGATGTTGAAATTAAAGAGTAGGAGGTGTTTTTGTGGAGTACAGTTTCTTGGCATTTTTGATGAGAGATAGGTGAACTTCCTGTGTTTTGCATTTGCTATATGTCTCTTAAAATATATTTTCAAATATTTTCAGGCCACAAAATCCCCCAATACATCATGCCAATACATTTTTCCCTTATATTTTTTAAGTTGATGTCTATTTTAGAGGAAATTTAATTTGAATGTTTTAGATTCCATTATGTACAAGTCATCAAAACAAGTCGGTAGGAACTATGTGATATCCAATGAATCCCATAATGCAGTATGAAACTTTCAAGATCTATTTTTCTCTCAAAAAATATCAATTGAAATCTTACTTTATTGCAAATGAACAACCCAGTAAACAAAACTTGATTCTGCTCTCTTCTGTATTGTTTTGATGTCTCATTAATTTATAGTTAGTTACCTTGATTTATGCTTGAGAAGGGAGCCGTAGATCCCACCACACTGGAAAGATTTAGAATCGAGTCTCAGTGACATCATTTCTCTCTGCTGCCCCATGCCCGAATTACTTCATTTTAAAGTCTTATCATCAATGAATGATTTCCAATGAATGGATTAAACACACTGACTCTCACACACACATACACACACACACACAAACACACACACACACACACCCATACAGCAACTCACCTGATTATCCATCCCTAAGGTGTGGGGAGTTAGAATCTGTACAAAGAGGTTCCACGCTAGCAAAAGCTTGATCCTTGGTATATCAAAGTAGCATTTTTAATTTATCTAAGTCATGTAAAGATTGATGATGCCATCCATTGGTGCAGACTTCAGCCAGCCTGGGATAGCAGAAAGAGCAGTGGATCTTGATTCAGAGGACCTGGGTTCAAATCTTATCTCTAAGACTTATTGCCTGTATGACTTTGAACAAGTTACTCAATCTCTTGGATTTGGATTTCCCTCATGATAAGGTAATAAAGAGATTGGATCAGATGGCTTCTAAAGCTCACAATGTCCTGGCTCTTTCACCTCTGTGTCCTTGGGCAGGTCACTTAACTTCCTTTGGTTCTGATTTCCTTAAGTAACAATAACACTCATATCGTAGAAAGGAATAATTTTGAGGACTTTTATAAATCAAAGAAGAATGAAATCAGCAGAACCAAGAGGACAACTTACATAACAGCAATGCTATAAAAACAAAGGATTTGAGAGCTCTAAGAGGATCCTAAGATCAATACAACCATTTGTGATTCTAGAGCTGGGCTGCCCAAAATACGGCTGCAGTGCGATTTTATAGGGCCAGCTTGTGGGTTTTAATTTTCACAAGTGAAAAAATAAAATAGTAATTTGCATGGAATGCATATTAGATTTTTTAATTCCATCACTAATAAATAATCTCATTGATGTTCACTTTCTTTGGTGTTTTTAAGCAGTATTACGGAAGGAACATATATCGTACGGAATTTTCAATCCATCTGTGGGATGCATTCCATCTGTACGATGCAGACTAGTCAGTATGCACCTACCTTTATACTGTTGTGTTGTCGCTTTGTTGTTTTGTGTTTGCTTTTGTGCTTTGCCTGTCGTATTGATGATGCGTGTTCCCCCACTCTCTATTAGTATACTGTATTTTTTATTCTAGGTGCGGCCCTCGAATAATTATTTTATTTTAATGCGGCCTTAAGATAACCTAAGATTGGACAGCCCTGTTCTAGAGAAATGATGATGAAACATACATATTATGGAAAGGTCATGGATTCAGAGCAGAATGAGACATATATTTTTGTGAGCAGCAATTGAGGGAATTCATTTTGCTTTGCTATAATAATAACCAACATTCCTATAGTGCTATGTGCCGAGCATTGTGCTAAGCACTTCATAATCATTATCTCATTTGACCCTTACAACAACCCAGAGAGGTGTATACTATTATTATCCCCATTTCACAGATGAGGAAACTGAGGCAAACGGAGGTTAAGTAACCTGCCCACGATCACACAGCTAGTAAGTGTCTGAGGTCAGATTTTAACTTGAGTCTTCCTGACTCTAAGCCTGATGCTCTATTTACTGACCCACTTAACTAACCTCATACTTATGACAAGAAATTTGTTTTCTTTCCTCTTTTTTCCTTTAATGTGGTGTGGATGGAAAGGAGAAAATATGAATATATTTCTCTTAATTAAAAAATAGAGAGGTGAGAGGATAATAATGATGTGAAATGTTGAATGTGCTTTCAGATGAGGTCACTGTATGATTAATTTTACTTAAGTGTTTTATTTTATTACAAGAACCTGCTTAAAAAATGGGAGAAATCTGCAAATATTTGCATTGTAAAAGCCAAAAAATCAAACACCACCCCCCCAAAATAAGAAAAATCCAAAAAATATAAAATATAGGAAAATCCAAAATTAGGAAATATAAGGACATTTTAAAAATTAAAAATCCAAAAGCATAGAATAAGGAGGTTGGACTGGATGGTCTCTGAGGTCCTGTAAATCTATGGCTTGATTTCAGACCCTGGCTCTTCCACTTAGCACTTCTGTGCCCTTGGGCAAATCCTTTTACCTCTCTAGTCTTCAATTTCCTCAGTTGTAGAAGGAGGGGACTGGACCACATGATCTCCAGTTTCTCTTTCCCCTATGGACGCATAATCTCATGATCCTGTGACTTGTTTGGAAGTTTTCCAGAGATAATATGGCTCTAAATTTCCCCATACTATGGAGAACCTGGGCGGCTAGGTGGCTCCATAGTGCATAGTGACAGGCCTAGAGTCAGGAAGACCTGAATTCAAATGTGGCCTCAGATATTTAGTAGTTGTGTGACCCCGGATGAGTCACTTAACCCTGTTTGCCTCAGTTTCCTCATCTGTAAAATGTGCTGGAGAAGGTAATGGCAAACCACTCCAGTATTGTTGCCAATAAAACACCAAATGGGGTTACACTGAGTCGGTCATGACTGAAAAAATGACCCATAGCTGAACATCTGATGGAGAAGCTGGTAAGAAGTTCCCTGTACTTAACTAGGATGGTTTTGAGATAACGTACATAGTCTGACAACTAGGACCTAGCTCAAAGTCTTTCCAGCTCAGTGGAATATGCCAGCCTGTTGGTCAGCGAGCCAATAAATGGTGCCAGACACCAAGTCCTGGAGAAACAACGAAAGGCAAAAGCCAGTGTCTTCTCCCATGGTCTAATGAAAGAAACAGCACACAAACAATTGTGTACAAATACGATGTAGACAGGATAAATGTCCAGTGTTACAGTAAAACCTTCAAGAGCCCAGGGTAACCCTCATGTCATAGTAAGGCCTCAGGGGAGAGCTTTAGTGGAGATGGAAGCAGAACGATGAAGATCTGAGTCACAAACCCCAGTTAACATGTTCCCCACAGGATGCCAAACAACCAGCCTAACATTTTAATTTTAATTCACTGATGTTTTAACTGGCTGAATTGTCCAGGTTGTTTTGAGTTACATAGATATCAAAAGAATGGTGGCAATTTTATTTACCAAAATATGTCATTTGCTCAATCATCTGGATAGAACATTCTATTTTATTTTGTTTTGGGCTTGCTTTGTTCTCCACATCCTTGCTCTCTCCATTATTTTTCAACGGACATTTTCATGCTTAGATAAAAATACTCTTAAGTTTATCTTAAATCCACATGGAAAAAAATAGGATTAAGGAAATTATCTGAAAAATTCAGGTAAAATATCCTAAACAAGCAAACAAACAAAAATGCTCCTTCACCCAAATTGTTCGAGTAGACAATTGGTTTGTTTCGGGCCTAAATTGGCCCTCTCATGGCTTCAGTTCTCAGGTCCTCTTGGTCTCTCTAGACAAAGGACTTAATAACAAACATGCCTTTTCCTCAAGGAGCACAATCATTTTTCAGTGTCTGTTTTTGACAAAGGAATGGGACCAACACATGATCCTTTATCCAGAGGCCTCCCGATAACAAAATCTGAAACATGCCAAACCCCCTCTGATTTTCAGGCTGAACGTGCATCTGGAGGGGTGCTCTTAATGACAATGCTGTGCAAAGGGCCTGCAGATTTCCCTGTCATTCATTACATTAGGCCTCAAAGGAACCTGGAGCCTGAGAACTGAGCAGCAGAATCAGAGAAAAGGGAGGGTTCACACAAAGCCTTCTTCCCAAACTCCAGTGATCAAGCTGAGATGTTGCACTCCTTTTCCGAAAGGTCCAATGTTTGTTATTGTTGGACAGACACTGAATGGGAGTGATACTTAAAAAAATATAGGCTTTGCCTTTCTAAAGGAGGGTATTTCACAGCCTTCTAGATTAGTTCAAATCGTCAAGTCCTGAAAGTTGTCCTAACCAAACTGTCTTTATGTGCCAATTTCCCAATTTCTGGGCCAAGAATCCTGGAAATCTAGTAGTTTAAATACTTTCTTTTTTTAAAATAAGAAACATCCACAGTATCATTTGAATGCCTGAGTTAATGGCTAAGCCTATCAGAATGATATACCACGAACAAAATCTCCTCCATGTGCTGGTCAAGTGAATGTTGACTTGAGAATGCCAAGGTCATTAACACAACAGGAGAACAACACATTTTGTAGAAAGAAGCCACCTCTGGCCCATTTCTACCTAAAGTAACTGTTTTATGACTGTCCTAGCTCAGGGCTTCTTATCTCCTCTCTATTTGGGTTATCTTTATAACACAAGGAACTCAGTGCCTAATATTGTGCTCTGTCCTTTATTGGCACTAAATACTAGCTTGGCTTAGTAGGAAGCACACTGGTCCTGGTGTCAGGGAAACATATTCAAATATATGAATGCCAGTTGTTACTATTATATAACACCAAAACTTATCAATGGATTGGCTGTGTTTTTTAAAATGCGTCAGAGTATTAGGACACTTGAAGGTAGTAGGCTCTACGCCCTTTTTTGTTTGTTTGTATCCTTCTCAACACATAGGATGGGGCCTTGATGACAATAACTGCACAGCAAAGCTTTCCTTGTTTGCTTTGCCAGTGCCAGAGAAAACAACCTGATTGTCTGATTTTTTCACCAAATTTCTTGGTGCCTTATGTCACATGTATACAAAGTGGAGGACAAAGGCAGATTTAGAAATGACTTAAGTGTAACCCATCTTGTGCTGAGCCCGGAGTGGTTTGCAGAGGATAGCCCTGGGAAGCTGCTTGCTATATACGCAGAAGGAAATTACTTCTGATTGACTAAGAGAATGTAAGCTCTCATATCCGTGTGAGAGAGAAGGGGCTTTCTTGAGATGGCTGATTGACAGCTTCTCAAAAGAAAGGCGGTTGTGAGAGACGAATGTGAATTTCTGAATGGCTTCCAGGAGCCCTTGGAGCTTCAAGTAGGGGAAGTCAGACCCTGGAAGTCTCTTGACTTCCAGCACTTTCAGTCCTATGGACTGCCCTTCAGTGAGATCATCCTCTCTCCTCCTTGAGCTGAAATCTCATAACAATCCTACTTGAAGATCACTTTTACTCTTGTATGTTAATGGTTAGCTTGGATAAATATATTTACTCACTGTTTATTATTTCTATGACAAGAGTTTATGGGAAAGAACTGAGCAGGAGATAGTAAGCTATCACCTTCCCTGCTCCCCAGCAGCAAACAAGGAAAGTGAAATTTATTTTATCTCCCCCTCAAGCCCTCACATTATCTGTATTTGAGGTGTGGAAGATAGATATAGTATCAGCATAATGCCCTTCTTGGAGACAGGTAAAGGAAGGAACAAACCCTTAATCATGGTCCTCCTTCTGCTCCCCACAGAGTCAGAAATTGCAATTTCCCTAGTAAAAAAGATGGGCCAGATCCTAAATCACATTTATCTATGTCTCTATTCATCTACCTAGATATAAATGTTATTTTCAGTTGTTTTCAGTTGTGTCTGACTCTTTCCCCGTGTGGAGTTTTCTTGGCAAAGATACTGTGGTGGTTTGTCATTTCCTTCCTCTGTTCATTTTAGAGATGAGGAGTAACTGAGGGAAACAGGGTTAAGTGACTTGTGCAGGGTCACACAGATAGTAAGTGTCTGAGGCTGGATTCGAACTCAGGAAAATGAGTCTTCCAAACTCCAGGCCCAGCACTCTGTACACTACAGCACCACCTAACTGCCCCACTTCTACCTTACATAACAATGTCATAGCCTCTGGAGCAGGAAGTGACCTCAGTGTCTATCTAGTTTAAACTCTTCCTGAACAGGAATACAACTCTACATCATTTCTGAGAAGCAGACAAAGATTCTTCTTGAAAGATTCCAATGGAGGGTAATTTTCTATCTCCTAAGGCATATATTTTCCCCTTATGTTCATCAGAAATTATCCTCTCTGAAACTTCCGCTCTTTGATCTTAGTTAGGTCCTCTGGGGTCAAGCTGAACATATTTACTCCCTTGCTTCCTCAGTTCAGTGTAGAGACAAGGTAACTGGATTTAGAGTCAGAACGTTTGTTGAAATTCTATCTTCTACTTACTAGCTATGTTACCTCGAACTATGTTACCTTTTGCCTCTCTTTGTCTTGGTTCCCTCATCTGTAAAATAAAGGGGATGGACTGGATTACTTGTTCTCTTTTCTTTTCCCTCCTGTCCTCTCCCCTCTCATTCTTTCCCCTAGTCTTCTCCTCTCCCCTCCTCTTCCTTCCCCTTCATTCCCCTTCTCTCCTCCATTCTCTTCCTCTTCTCTCCACACTCATCTTTTTTCTTCCTTTCTTTCTTTCTTTCTTTCTTTCTTTCTTTCTTTCTTTCTTTCTTTCTTTCTTTCTTTCTTTCTTTCTTTCTTCCTTCCTTCCTTCCTTCCTTCCTTCCTTTCTTTCTTTCTTTCTTTCTTTTTTTGAGACAGAGCCTACTTCTCCTGTCCAGGCTTGAAGTTCAGTGATTACTCATTGGCCCAATCTCAATATTGATCAGCATGGAAACTTACACTGCTCCATTTTTCCAACCTAGACTAGTTCACCCCTCCTTTTATGTTGTCCTCCACTCCAGAAAGCTCACTACATTGGTTCTGAAATTAATGTGGGCAGCCTATCGGCTCCAGCCCTTCTGTAACTCAGCATTTATGAAGATGAGGGATCAACCAGCCTCAGTCTCCCCCAGAAGCAGGGATTACAGATCTGAGGCTTCATCATACTTGGCTGACCAGATTCTTTCTAAGGACCACAGCAGCTTTCAATCCTATAATACTAGATAGTGGAAAACAGCAATCGTGTCTCTGTTAAGTTGACTCCATGAGTAAACTTAGTTGTTTCAACTGATCCTCCTAAAATTACTCCTGCAGTGTCATTTGAGTTCAGTCCCATCAAGATCACTATCTGATGGATGTTTTAATTGGTACAATTTACTGTAATTTATTAAGATATTCCCAAGAATGGAAGAATAGCCATTCCATTCATGCTGCTCTTGCTCATGGTGCCATGTAGACAGGGTGTCTCAAATCAACATGACTGCGCATTTTCTATACAGGTAACGTTACAGAAGCACCCCTTGTTCCTTAGTCAGAATGTCCTTGCAGCATCTGGGGAGTAGCTTTGGAATAGAAGTCAAGACCTTTCCAAAGCCAGCAGGGGGTCAATAGTAGGACATGAGGAGGACATAAATATAGGTGGACCCTAGCTCATAATCAGGATTCAACCCACCCCTCTCCTGCCCCCATCCTCAATAGAAAGTTGATGAAGTCAGATCAGGCTTGGGTCACCTCTTTTGATTCATTTTGCCAGTATTTCCACTCATTGCTTCATTCACCCATCTTGCCCATGAGTGTTCCTTCATTCATTAAACATAACATTTATTGGATACCTATTGTGTGAATAGTTCTGTTTGAGGCTGGGGAAGATACAAAGTTTAGAAAGACTAGGAGAGGAATAAAATAAACATTCAGAAAACTGTGATAGACAAAATTTCCCGATAGGTACCTTCGAGAGGTAAAACAAAGAAACAAAATGTTGTATGGGTTTTTCTTTCCTGTGTTAGTGCTATCAAGGCCTGAGCTCTTTAGCCCAAATTCTTCATTCTGCACTCACCTCTTCACCTCCTCACCCCCCTGCCATGCTCTGATCCCAAGACTACCAAGCTGTCTTAAATACTTCCCAGATTTCCTCTTCAGGTATCATATGCTTTTGTCAAACTATTCTTGAATGTTGTTCCTAAAGTCTGCCACTATTCCTTTGTTCATGCTGTCCCCTTCCCCACTGAATGCCTTTCTCCTTCTCTCTGCCCATTAAAGCCCTATCCATCCTTTAAAGGCCAGGTCAGATATCATCTCCATGATCATCCCAATGGAATGACGTTGCTTCCTCTTTTGAACCTCTAATAGGCCTTTGTTTGTACCTCTTATAGGACACTTATTTGGCTCACAACAGGTAGTTGTATATTTGTTCAACTAGACTATAAACTGTGAGGAGGAGCTCTGTGTTCTTAATTATTGTATCCCTCACATGACCTACCACATAGTAGGTATTAATAAGTGTTTGTAGAAAGGACAGATGAATTAAATAGTAGAAATGCATAGCTTCTTGTTTTCCTCTTTTTCTTTCCATCTTCCTACAATAGTATCTGCATATAGAAAATAACTAATAAATACTTGATCTTTGATTACCACTTCTAGAGCACTGGCCCTAGAGAAAGAAGTAGCTAGAGACCACAGGTTGGGATTATGAAGTTCCAATCTTTGGCTCCCAATACAATGAATAGTGAATTGAAGCAATTGAATTTTATTCAGTTTAATTCAATTCAATGAACATTTACTAATGACTATGTGCAAGGCATTATGCTTGACATTAAAGGTGCCAGAAAAAAAAAAAAAACCAAAAGCAACACAATTCCTACCCTTAAAAATCTCAGAGTCTATTGGAGGAAGGTATTATATAAACACAAATGTAAATATAAGTATAAATATAATAATACAAATATGGTATGAAAGAGGCAAAGGAGAGAGATCCACACAGAGGTTTAGGAAAATCTGAAGAGACAGAATACACTTTCATTGGAGACAGCAGGGAAGGCTCCATGGAGGAGGTGCCCTTGACTCTGAGTACAATTGATCAGACAAGGAAGAGATCAGAGGTAAAGGAGAACACTGAGAAGCCTATTTCAGTAGTCCAGGGGAGAGGTGATGAGGGCTTGATTGTCCTTTTTTTTTTTTCTAAAATAACATGATAATTGAGACCAGAACAGGTTCTGGATCTAAATTCTCCAGATAGCCGCCAAGGTCCCACTTGGCTTTGTCATGCATCTATATGACATGTGGGCCCCAACACAAAAATCCATTTGTGGGGAAAGAGTACAGACCTTTCGGGGGATAAGGTTGCTTTTAGATGTTCTCCAAAAGAGTGCACATCTTGTACACATTAAAAAAAAGGAGCAGGGAAACAAATGACACCTTGACGTGGCCATCTTTTCAGAAAGAAAAAAAAAAGTGCCAGGGGACATCCTTACCCATTAAATGAAAAGAAAAGGGGGACCAAATGAATATCGGTGGTCAGGACCAAACCAAGCCACCTTCAAAGCGGCCCGAGTACATTTTTCACTGAAATATTTGACAGATAGCTGAGGCCCTAATGTTTTTCCCTGTTAATAAGCCCGATATGAAACAGAACTCCTTTAGAATATGTACGGTAAAGTGGAAATGCGTGCTTTGGTGACTGTTATAAAGCAGGCCAAAGAGATGTCAAGTCCAATTAGTGTCAATGAGGAACATCTGTATTTGGGTACCCAAGTTACTTAATGCAAACATTTCATAATTATATACTCTAGCACACACGGCGCATTATGAAATGTGGTGTCCCAGTGTGAATTGTATTCACATTTTTCAGATCAGTCAGCAGACTCGGTCTGGCTTTGGCTCAGCTTGCTGCCTCCCTGTAAGAGCATTTCTTTATAATATTGAATTAAGCACAATCCAGATTTTTTCTCTTATCTGTAAAATCTTGTGGTTGGGGCTTGACTGTTTTTATAAAATGAAATACATAAAATATATAAAATGCACATAAAGCTGAGGTTTGGAAAGTGGGGGGAGGTGTTTGGAGGGAGAAAGATGCCTGTTTTATTCCTCTTGTTTCTTGCTTTAAACTGAGAAGGAAAGGTTCACTAAGAAGAAGTGATCTGCAGGATTTTACTTCTGACTGGGTCTTCATCTAATTGAGAGGCCTGGTAATAAAGAAGTTGTAGATAGTTTTCCAAGCAAAGTCCTTTCTAGATGTGTCTTCCAAACAGGTTGCTGAACTGGGGGGAGTTTGAGTAAAATTTGGCCTGAGGCTGGAGAGATTTTGAAGCTCTTACTATGTGTTGGTTTTGGCTAATTCAATTGATTTCAACAAATATTTATTAAATGACTACTGTGCGTGAGGAAGTGTAGAAGGTACTGGGAACACAAATACATAAAAGGTACAATAGCACAGTAGTCTCTGCCCTCAAAAAGCTTATGGTCTACTAAAGGGTAGACGGTATAGAGACAAGAAGGCATAATTTGAAGTAGAGTGGGACAGAGACAGGTGCAAAAAGGGGCCTACACAAAGCACTCCAAGAAAATTTGAGAGGACAGCGGCCACTTTCAGGAGTTACGAGGCTCAGAAAAGGATTTCACGGAAGAAGTGGCATGAGAGTCGGTTTTGAGAAGAGAAGATTTCATGGGATCATAGATTTAGAGCTGTAAGGATCCTTAGAAGTTGAGTTCAAATCCCTTATTTTACAGATGAAGAAACTGAGACCCAGATAATTTAGGTGACTTGCCCAAGGTCACATAGCTAGTTAGTGCCTGAGATGGGGGTCAAAGTCAGATCTTCCTGATTCCATGTCCAACACCATCCACTATACCAATCTACCTTTCAATCGGCATCAATAGGGTGAGAGTCTGTTTTAGGTTTGCATCTGTCCGGCGTGAGCAGAAGATAAGGGAGGAGGACAGAAAAAGACCAGGGAACAGCTAGCAGTGTACTTTAGCTGGAATGTATCATACATGACAGGGGACAATATGAAACAAAAGGATACAACACTGGAATCAAAGGATTTAGACCTGGATATAGATTTGGATTTAAACCTTAGAAATTTGGTTCAATGCTTTCATTTTACGCGTGAGGAAGATGAGGCCCATTGAAGGGAGGGGAGTAGCCACAGGTCACACAGGGAACAAATAGACCTGGCATCCAAAACTAGCTCCTCTTATCCTCAAAACCAGCTCTCTTCCCATCATAACAGGGGGTCTTTCAGGTTGGAGTCAGACTGCAGAAGGCTAGAAAGGTCAGGAGAAGGAGCTTGTATTTTATCTTATCTGTAATAGGGAGCCATTGCTGTTCTTTGAACAGGAGAGTGGCCTGGTCAGACATGTGAGTTAAGATTGCTTTGGCAGCTGCATGAAGGATGGTGTGGAGAGGGGAAAAGCAGGAGGCCAGTTAGAAAGCAGAGAGAAAAAAATTCATTAAAGAAACAGCCAATTACTGCCCAGCCTTAGAATCCTTCATAAGCTGCTGTAAGTAGTTAGAGAATATCAATGATGCTACATGGGTTATTTAGAATCAGCCATAGAGGGGAATGGAAAAAGAGGTCAATTTGAAGGCAGAGGACCTAGATTCAAATCTCGTCATTGGTCCTTAATAGCCGTGAGGCCTTTATCAGGTTGATTAATTTTTCCACATTTCCGTTTCCTCCTTGGCAAAATGAGGGGGTTATGTTAGGTTGTCAGCAAGGTCTCTTCTAGCTCCAAATCATATGACAGGAGACTTACCTTGAAGTATTTTAGTCAGAAAATAAGACAATATCTAAAGTCAAGAGATGTTAGCGGCTAGATGATGCAGTGGATAGAACATCAGGCCTAGAGTGAGAAAGAGTCCTCTTCTTGAGTTCAAATGTGGCCTTAGACACTTACTAGCTGTGTGACCCTGGGCAAGTCACTCATCCCTGTTTTGCCTCCGTTTCCTTGCCTGTAAAATGAGCTGGAGAAGGAAATGGCAAACCATTCCAGTATCTTTGCCAAGAAAACCCTGAATGGGGTCATAAAGAGTTGAACACAACAGAACGGCAACAACAACAAATTATCTGTTTACAATTTATACCTCAACAAACATCCCCAGCAAGTTGTTATGAAGTCTTTGCTTGAAAACAATGTGAGGAAATTCACTACCTCTCAAGGTAGTCCTTTCTGCTTTTGTATACCTTGGGAAGAATGCTTTTGTTTCATTTTATTTTGTTTTTCCTCTATGACCAGCTGAAATCTGCCTTTCTACACCTTCCACTCATTCCTCCTATCTCTTTCCTCCAGGGCCAAGCAAAGCAAATCTAATCCCTTTTCCATATTTCAAGTAATTGAAGACAGTGATCATGCCCCCTTTACATTTTCTTTCCTCAAGGCTCAACACCCCTCATTCCTTCAACAAATCCTCATATGTCTTTACTCAAACACCCTTTAAATCTTTGATTGCTTTATTCTCAACACCCTTCAGCTTGGCAATGGCTTTCCTCAAGCATGGCACCCCAAACTGAACACAATAGTGCACCAGAGATCTGACCTGAGCAGAAGAACAGCAGGATCAGAGAGATCTTCTCCCTGATCTGAAATAACACGCTTCTCTTAAGGGCGGAAGGGAATGATCATTATATAGTACCTGCTCTGTGCCAGGAACTGTGCTAAGTGCTTCTTTAGAAAGATATTGTTATTTGAGACCCACAATAGATCTGAGAAAAAGTTACAGTTTTTATCCTCAGTCTACGGATGTTTTCCCAGGGTCACACAACTAGTGTCTGAGTCTGGATTTGAATTCAGGTCTTCTTGATTCTAGGCCCAGCACTCTGCTGCACCACCTAGCTGGCTCTGACTCTTATTGGATTGTAATATCAACTTACCTTTGTGTGGTGCCATGTTACATTGCCAATACTGAGCTTTCAATCCACTCAGACCCCAAGGTCTTTTTCAGGAAAACTTCAATCTCACCTTGGCTCATTCATCTTAGATATGCAAAACTGCTTTATGAGCCAACTTATGAGATTTTAAAAATATCTCTGTTAAATTTCATGTCATTAGACACACCAGCGTTCTATAGATGGCAAGGACTGTATAAACTTATTTAGTAAAATAGTTTTTTTCTTTTTAACTGTTAAGTTTAAACTTGATAGTAGTAGATGCCTTGTTTAAGCCTGTAAAAAAAAATAACTTCTGGCAGTCCTGATTATGCTGTGTAACTTATCTCCCATCCATTTTAACTTTGGGTCACCTGAAAATTTGTCAAATATATTCTCTGCATTTTCAAGCAGATGACAAAGGTATAGGGGACCCTAAAGATCATTTAGCCTAATCAAAACTGTAGCCTGGCTAGCTTAAGCCACTTAACCATGTTTACAAAGATAGTGAATGACAAAGTCAAATTCCAGCCTAAGTCCCTTGATACCCATTCTGGGAGTCTTTTCACTACATTGCAGCACCTTGTGATAGCCCACCAGAAACCTCTTTCTAGATTCACTCTTTGGGACTTAATTTACCCATTTATACTCAGCCAGTCCACACCTCTCTTTCTTGTCTGCAAGGATATCCTGAGGGTTTCGGACTCTGCAGAATTCTTGAGGAACAAAGGATTCTAGTAATAACCTCCAACTGGGACAGCATGTCATTAGTTAAATAAACAAATGTCTGGTTAAGAACAAAAGAGTTAAAGAAGGGATAACAATTTAGCCGAGGAGATGTGACTGACACCAGTTACTTTGGCCATTTTTGGTTTTTAAATAATACTGGTAACAGGTTTGAAGAGGAAGATTGTTGAAACTTGGCCTTTAGAGGTTAGTTTGTGAATTTAAATTCATGAGGATGGCTTTGACCTTCATTACCAAGAGAGTTAGAGGGTAGGAGAAGAGGAGGGACAGGAAAGAATAACAGTTTAGGGCAAAAGAAGAGTCAGTTTTGTTTCTTAGAGCTACTTGAGAAATACATGGTATTTCACCAGGTTTTAGCAAGACTTTTCCCATGTCCAGGGAGGGGGAAGGGGATATGAGAGGCAATATAGTGTAATAGAAAAGGACTCTAGAGTAGGAATAAAGACTTATAAGATGCAAGCTCATATAATTAGACTGCCATAGCTGAAAAGGGCTATCTTTCTAATGCAGGGGTGAGGAACCTGCAGCCTCGAGGCCACATGTGGCTCTTTAGGTCCTCAAGTGCAGCCTTGGGCTGAATCCAAACTTTTGGATTTTTGGATTCAGTCAATGTGGCCTCAGGTTCCCCATCCCTGGTCTCTAATCCTATCCTTAAATTAGTAAGACCCTCCCCTGCAAGTCACAGACAAGTGTTCATTCAGCCTTGCCTCAAAGATGTCCTGGACCAGCACAGTCATTTCACTTTGAGATAGTTCAATTGTTAGGAAGTCTTTTCTTAACTCAAACCTAATCAGCCTCTATACAAGTTTGTGTTACTCCTAGTTCTATCTAAACAGAACAATCTATTTTTAAAGTAACAGCCCTTCAGATACTCGAATGTAGTGACCCTGTTACCCATAAGTATTCTTGCATCCCCAGTTCCTTCATCAGCTATTTCCAATGCCACTTCTGTCTTCTTCTGATTCTGATAGCTTGGATAAACCATTCGCCTTCTCTAGGATTCAATTTCCAGCTCTGTAAAATGACAGAATAAGTGTGCTAGACGAAATCATCTCCATAAGCCATTCCAGGCCTTGCCATTTGTCCTAAATAGCTGTGATCTCTGGAATTTCAGGCTTTGCCCCTTGCTCTGGAACATTGCTTTGTGTACCATAAGCCCTGCCTTCAGTTCTGGTGCTGTACTCTACGGAATGTCTCACCCTGCCTGCCCCCACCCCAGCCCCATCCAACTTGGAGCTATACTCTTCTATAGAGGTTACCTCTCCCTCCTATATTTTAAAATTTTATAGGTCACAGACTGTTTCACTGTTTTGTTTTTATCCCCAGAACAATGCTTGACACATAGGAAATGATTAATAATTGTGTTTTCATTCCAGCTCTGACATTCCGTGATCTTGTGAACCAGCCCAAGGAGTGAATTATCTTGTGAATCAGTTTTACAGGTACAAGATGAGAGAGATATTACAAGATAGCATTTTGAGGGGGAAAATGGTACGAGGTTTAAAGCTTGATACTAGTCAACAGAATGATATAGCAACCAAAAAAGCTAAGATGACCATAGGCTGCATTTACACATAAACATATACATATATATACACACATATATATATACACACACACACACACACACACATATATATATATATATATATATATATATATATATATATGTGTGTGTGTGTGTGTGTATATTTTGCTGTTGTTCTGCAGTTGTTTTTCAGTTGTGTCTGACTCTTCATGACCCTGTTTGGGGGTCTCTTGGCAGAGATACTGAAAGGGTTTGCCATTTTCTTCTCCAGCTTATTTTACAGATGTGGAAACTGAGGTAAATTAGATTAAGTGACTTACCCAGGATCATATAACTAGTAAGTGTCTGAGGCCAGATTTGAATTCAGGAAGATAAATCTTCCTAACTTCAGGCCCAGCACTCTGTCCACTGCACCACCTAGCTGCTTGTATGTGTATCTATACATATACTCATATATGCATATATATAAATACACATACATATATATACAAATACATACACATACACATGCGAGTATATATGTATGCATATATATGTGTACATAGATACAGATATAGATATAGATATAGATATATACATTACAGGATTAGGTAATTGGTGGCCCCATTGTACTCTTGTTCTGACCACATCTAGTAGTCTGACTACAACATACCACATTATACATCTTGCATATTATGTTCAGTTGTGGGTGCAACAATTTAGGAAAGGCATTTGTAAGATAATGAGTGTCCAGAGGAGGGCAACCAGGAGGCTGAAGAAACTCAGGTTCATGACATACGAGAATTATTTGAGGTAGCTAGAGATATTTAGCCTGAGGAAGAGAAGGCTTGGGAGAGAAGAAGGGAAGCATAGTCACCTTTAAGCATTTTAGAATTTTATGCAGAAGAAGAATTATTATTGTTTGTCCCAGAGGCCAGAACTAGGAGAGGGTAAGTACATCTTGCCAAGAGATAGATGTAGACTTGGATGTTAGAAAAATCCCAAGTAAAGCAGTCTAATAGAATTGGTCTGATTTAATGGGAGAAGGAGTGGGTTACCCCTTATTTGGGATCTTCAAGGAATGGCTGGGTAACATGCATTTGTCATGCATGTGGTGGAAGAGACTCTTATTTAGGGTTGAGTTGTGCTAGATGGTCTCGTAGGTCTTTTCTTATTTCAATTTGAGAGTCTGCAGTTCTGTGATCAGTAGTGCCAAGCGAGCATGCATCTGTGTCCTTTATGCCTGCTCTGAAAGTTTGGAAAGAACTTCTGATTACATTTGCAGTGCATCTCTTTCAGAGATGTCAACCAAATGATAGGAAAGCAGAAGTGGTCTGATTTCAGGAAGGTGAAAGAAACAGAAAGACATATGTGGAGAGGGATAACAGAGAAAGGGGTCCCTGTAGAGGCGACAGGAGAAAGAAGACATGGAAAACAAATTTAATTTTGATAGATTTAAAATTCAAATCTGTTTTCAAATGAGGCTTAAGGAGGTCATTGATTTATTTAATAAATATTTGTTAAATACTTACTTTTTATGAGACTCATGCATAAGAAGTCATTCTGGTCTGTTTTGGTGAGGAATTTTTTTGTGACTGAAGAGGTGAAGGAGTACTTAAAGCATAGAGATAACAGAGAAGTAAACAAGAAAGAAGAAAAAGAGAAGTGAAGAAAAAAGAAAAATGAGAAAGAAGAGGAGGAAAAAGGACAAGGAGTAGAAGGGAAAAGAAAAGGAGAAGGAGGAAGGAGAAGGGGTAGGAGAAAGAGGAGAAAAAGAAAAAGAGGAAAAAATTAATAGGGACAAAAAGAGGGGAGGAGAAGGGATAAGAAGAAAATAAGAACTCTTAAGAACATGTCAAGGAATCTTCCCTTTCAACTCATCCATCTCCATTCCCTGACATTTAGACAATATATTACATTTATGTCATCTGATCCTCCCTGTAGCCCTGTCTAGGTCACGTATAATCCCCAGATTGCATACAAGGAAACTGATGTTTCAAGAGGTGGTGTCCAAGATCACAAACTGATAGGAAAGATAGGATTAGGACTAGATATTCTAATTCCAAGCCAGTGCTTTTATGCCCCAATAGGCATAACATATGTAATTCCAAGCATCTGACCACCCTGTTAGTACAAATCTGATGTTTGTAAATCACTTGATTTACAAACCAACACTCCCATTTCAGTGGATGTGATTTCCTTTAAGGTTTTGTCTTCAAAGGTGGAGCTGCCATCCCAGCAACAGACCCCGCCTTCAAAACCAACATGATGAAACAGAGAAGTCAAGGAAGTGTGAGCCAAGGATTTCTGACTCTATTTTTATATTGCCATGGGAAATTCTTAGCTTCCAGCTCACCACACAGATATAGTGTCTGCTAGCCCCTTTGTCTCAGGTAAAAGCATCCCCTCATTCTGTTTAGATGTGGCTTTGTAAAATACATTTAGGTTGTTATACCTCTATCTCATCAGAGGAATGTATGATCTTAGAGCTAGAATAGACCTGCATCCAGTCCAACGTCTTTTTACAGAAAAGGAAACTGAGGCTCAAAGGTAGAGCTCTATGGCATGTAGAAAATTAGTTGCAGAGCCAGGCCTAGAACCCGATCCTCTACTTTTCCAGATGCTCATTCCAGTCTACCAGCTCTCTGACTCCTCCCTGGATCTAGAGCTGAAAAGAACCTTAGAGATTGTTCAATCTCTGCCTCTTCTCTCCCACTATAGAAAGAGGAAAACAGCCCCATATTGGTACAATGACTTATTTGAGGAAGCTAAGGAGCAGAAGATCCAGTAATTGAGCCCAGGTTCTCTATTTCAAATCTTTCTACTAATTACACTATCTCTGAGTAAATCCATATCCAAAGCTCACTTCCAGGACTGGCTTAATGAAATAGTTGCTTTCTTGACACTATTTAAAAAGACACATGCAGACTACCATCAAATATTCCTTTAGTTCAGAGGCTGGGAAACTACAGCTAGCAGCTGCTCATTTTTGTACTTCTGAGAGCTAGGAATGAGTTTCACAGTTTTAAAATAAAGTAGGGGATTGGATTTGGCTGTAGTTTTCCTGACACCTGCATTCGTCTACCCCTCAGCTCACTGCTGATGCCTAAAATCCCATCGTTAGGCTTTATACCTTTGGGGAGACATTTCTAATTCTTAAAGTCCATATGCATACCTCGCTGTGGACAAGCTGAGCAGGCTTCTTATGATTGAGACTGGCAATTGGGGTTAGGGTAACCCTTACCCATGCATCCTTTATAAGGTTGTACAGAGTTAGCTTTATGACCTCCAGGCCAGAGAAGAGTCAAATTCTCAGCCAAGTTCACTCTCTCAAGAATCACCTAAAACTCTCCAAGTCATCCACCCTGGTTTCCTGAAACTACCTGGTATCACTTGATAGCCCTGCTTGGCTGTCACTCCCTAGGCTAAGTTTTAAACCATTTCCATTCTACCTTCTGCTCTCAAATCCCTTGCCCTCTTGTCCTGTCACCACTGATCTGTTGTCAAACCTCAGCCCTACATTGTTCCCACTGGTCACTGCCACCACTCAGATTCAGGCTGCTGAACATAGCTGGAGAAAGTCACACAAATGTGCTGAGTCAATTATAAATTCATCTTATCCAAGTCCAAATGAGTCTTCACTTTGGCAAGGTAGTCCATACTTTATTCCCTATCTTTTCCCACAGAAGCTATTCCAAATTTTCTCTTCTACCCTCATGTCTCTATGCCTTCCCCTTTCCCTCTCTCTCAACTAAGGTCCTCGTCTCTTTCTTTCTGAGAAAACTGAGGGCATATCAATGAGCTCTTTTTTCCTTTTCATCTCAAAATCCCTTGACATCGTCTCCCAGTCCATCATCTTTTTCCTGAGTCTTTGACAATAAGACCAACTCCTCTATGTTGTACTTAATTCCAATCTCTTCTCTCTTCTCCAGCACACTGAGACCATTCATCTCCTTTCTCTCTAATCTTCAACCTCTCCCTCTCATAATTCCTTTATTATAACCTGCAAATATGCCCATTTGTAAAGATGTCTCAAATCCTTCATTGTCCCCTCAAGTTCTTACCCTATATGTCTCCTTCCTTTCTCATCCAACCACCCTAGAAAAAGCTGTCTAGTTTCTCTGACTTCCTCTTTTCTCGCTCTTCCACGCTTCGCATCCTTCAACTGAATCTGCTCACTGAAATTATTCATGATTTCTTAATCGTCAAATGTGGTGGTGTTTCCTTAGTCCTCGTCTTTATTAACTTATTGACTTCTTTGACTCATCTTTATATGACTGCCCTCTTCTCTCAGATAACATCTCTTCTCAATATTTTCATGACCTTACTATCTTCTGATTCTCTTCCTACCTGTCTGACTATCCTCTTCTATGACCAATATGCCCTGAGTATTCTAAAGTCCGTCTTCTCTTCAGACTTTACACTCTCTTTCTTGGTAACATCATCAGCTTCATAATTTTAATTATGATCTATGCAAATGACTTCTAGATCTACATAGTAAGTCTTTCTCTTCCCTGAGTTTTAGTTCCATATCGTGGATTTCTTATTGGACATTTCAAACTGAATGTCCCAAAGACATCTCAAACTTGATATACCTAGAGTCAAACTCATTGACTTTCCCCCAAACCATCCCTTCTTCTAAACTTCCCTATTTCTATCAAAGACATCACCATCCTTCCTGTCTCCCCTATTTATAACCTTGTCGTTCTCTGCAATTCCTCACATTCTCCCCCTCAGCATATCCTGTCAGTCACAAAATCTTGCTTTTTCTACCCCTATGAGCATCTCTCACATCTAATGTATTTTCTCTGCTCACAGTTCCCTCCTTAGTTCAGCCCCTTTTCAACTCTCACCTAGATTATTGCAATAGCCTGGCATCCCTGACTCGTCTCACCGCTCTTGTTCAGTTCACATACTGTTAATTGATTTTCCTTACATGTAGATATAACCATGTGTCTCCCCTACTTAATATTAGTGACATCCTTTTCCTTCCCTCTCCCCTTCCCCATAATAAACTTTTGTTTGGCTTTTAAAATTTCAGATCTCATTGACCAATTTTACTTTGATCTAGCTGATAAACATAAATATTAATGCAAACCACAGAGTATACTTCCTAAAAGACGCAAAAGTGTTTATGATCAATAGTATACTCCACTGTATGCTTTTGTAAGTTACCGTTTCTTAATTTAACTTAAGCAAGATTAAATAGGCAACCAATTTTACCAATTGAATATTCTCTGCGCTTTATTGTGGAATAATGTTTTTATTTGCATAGTTGAATTCTATGTTTATTGTTCTTTCAGATCTGCCTTCACTCTTTAGTGTTAAGAATATTTTTTTTCTTCAAACACTTATTTTTTTCCAATTCCACCTTCTCCCATCCACCAAAAAGAAAGGGAAAAAATATGGAAACCCAGTATTATATAAGCATAGTCAAGCAAAACAAATTCCCATGTTGGGGATCTCATGTCAAAAAATATATTCTTTATTCTCTGTCAGGAGGTGGGAAATATTCTGCTTTATTAGTCTTCTGGAATGATTTGATCATTTAAAAGTCCTTCACAACCTGGCCCCAATCTATATTTTCAGCCTCCCTAACTTCAAGATGCAGTCAAACTGTCTTTCTTTTTATTCCTTACACACAACACTCCAGCTCCCATAATCCATGTCTTTGAATTGGCTGTTCTCATTCCCGGAATGCACTTATTTCTCCCCTCCTCCCTTGCCTTCCTTCGAGACTCAGCTAAAGCAATGCCTGCTACAAGAAGCTTTTCCTGACCTTCCCAACTGCTGGGGACCTATATTCTACATTTCCTGGTATTTAACTATTTTGTATATACTTGTACTTTGAAAAAAAATTATTCTGTATATCCTTATAGATGTATATGCTGTTTCCTTCATTAGAAGGTAATCTGATTTCAGGTAAGGGTTGTTTTATCCTTTGTATTTTTATCTCTGGTGTCTAGCACCAATATATAGATGCTTACTGTTGTCATTGTTTTTCTTCTGAGACACTTAATAAATGCTTATTAATTGACCCTCAGTAGACACGGTATCAGGATAACTTTTGCAGTTCCAGGAATGTTTTTTTAGTTGTAAATTTTTATTTTATTTTGGGTCCTCTAGGGGGGCGGAGCCAAGATGGCAGCTGGTAAGCAGGGACTAGAGTGAGCTCCATACCAAGTCCCTCAAAAAACCTATAAAAAATGGCTCTGAACCAATTCTAGAACGGCAGAACCCACAGAACAGCAGAGGGAAGTGGGGCTCCAGCCCAGGACAGCCTGGATGGTCTCTGGGTGAGGTCTATTCCACATGGAGCTGGGAGCTGGGAGCTGGGAACGGAGTGGAGCAGAGCCCAGCCTGAGCTCCAAACTTGGAGTCGGGCGGATGGGGCCCCTAGCGCACTGAATATGTGAGCTGCGGCAGTTGCCGGTCTTCTCAACCCACAAACACCAAAGACAGAAGACAAGGTTAGTGGGAAAAGCTGCGAGAGTGGAAGGAGTTCGCGGTTTGGCTTCCAGCCCCGGGGGCAGCGGAGGTGGGGCAGCTACAGTTGCTGCTGCTTCTGGCCCCAGGCCCACCTGGTGGGAGGAATTAAGTGGCGGATCAGAGCAGGAGTGCACAGCCTGCTGAAGATCTAAGCCCAGCCCGGGCTGGGGGTTCTTAGGGAAGGAGTAGTGCGGGTCTGACGGAGCTGGCACCTCCCCGCCAAATGTGGAACATAGAACTCGTTAGTCTACAAGCAGTCATACCCCACTGAAAAACTCAAGGGTCAAGTTAGTTGGTTGGGAATATGGCCAGGCAGCGAAAACGCGCCCAGATTCAGTCTCAGACTTTGGATTCTTTCTTTGGGGACAAAGAAGACCAAAACATACAGCCTAAAGAAGACAACAAAGTCATAGAGCCTACAACAAAAGCCTCCAAGAAAAACATGAACTGGCTCCATGCCATAGAAGAACTCAAAAAGGAGTTGGAAAAGCAAGTTAGAGAAGTAGAGGAAAAATTGGGAAGAGAAATGAGAAGGATGTGAGAAAACCATGAAAAACAAGTCAATGACTTGCTAAAGGAGACCCAAAAAAATACTGAAAAATACACTGAAGAAAACAACACCTTAAAAAACAGACTAACTCAAATGGCAAAAGAGCTCCAAAAAGCCAATGAGGAGAAGAATGCCTTGAAAGGCAGAATTAGCCAAATGGAAAAGGAGGTCCAAAAGACCACTGAAGAAAATACTACCTTAAAAATTAGACTGGAGCAAGTGGAAGATAGTGACTTTATGAGAAATCAGGATATTATAAAACAGAACCAAAGGAATGAAAAAATGGAAGACAATGTGAAATATCTCCTTGGAAAAACCACTGACCTGGAAAATAGATCCAGGAGGGAGAATTTAAAAATTATTGGACTACCTGAAAGCCATGATCAAAAAAAGAGCCTAGATACCATCTTTCAAGAAATTATCAAGGAGAACTGCCCTGATATTCTAGAGCCACAGGGCAAAATAGAAATTGAAAGAATCCATCGATCGCCTTCTCAAATAGATCCCAAAAAGAAATCTCCAAGGAATATTGTCGCCAAATTCCAGAGCTCCTAGATCAAGGAGAAAATACTGCAAGCAGCCAGAAAGAAACAATTTGAGAATTGTGGAAACCCAATCAGAATAACCCAAGATCTGGCAGCTTCTACATTAAGAGATCAAAGGGCTTGGAATGCGATATTCCGGAGGTCAATGGAGCTAGGATTAAAACCTAGAATCACCTACCCAGCAAAACTGAGTATCATGTTCCAAGGAAAAATATGGATTTTCAATAAAATAGAGGACTTTCAAGCTTTCTCAGTGAAAAGACCAGAACTGAATAGAAAATTTGACTTTCAAACACAAGAATCAAGAGAAGCATGAAAAGGTAATCAAGAAACGGAAATTACAAGAGACTTACTAAAGTTGAACTGTTTTGTTTACATTCCTATGTGGAAAGATGATGTGTATGATTCATGAGACTTCAGTATTAGGGTAGTGGAAGGGAATATGCATATATGTATATACATAAGTGAATGTGTATGTATGTATATATCTATGTGTATATGTATGTATGTGTATATATATGTGTGTGTGTTTATATATATGTATATATATATATATATATATATATACATATGTAAAAGAGAGAGAGCAGACACAGGGTGAGTTGAAGATGAAGGGAAGATATCTAAAAGAAATAAAATGAAATTAAGGGATGAGAGAGCAACATACTGAGAGAGGGAGATAGGGAGAGATAGAATGGGGTGGATTATCTCGCATAAAGGTGGCAAGAGGAAGAGGTTCTGTGGGAGGAGGGCAGAGGGCAGGAGAGGGGGGAATGAGTGAACCTTGCTCTCATCAGATTTGGCCTGAGGGGGGAATACCATACATACTCCGTTGGGTATCTTACCCCACAGGAAAGAAGAGGGAGGAAGATAAAAAAAAATAAAAGGGGGGGATGATGGAGGGGAGGGCAGATGGGGGTGGAGGTAATCAAAACAAACACTTTGGAAAGGGGACAGGGTCAAGGGAGAAAATTCAATAAAGCGGGATTGGTTGGGAAGGAGCAAAATGTAGTTAGTCTTTCACAACATGAGTATTTTGGAAGGGTTATACATAATGATACACATGTGGCCTAGGTTGAATTGCTCAACTTCTTAGGGAGGGTGGGTAGGAAGGGAAGAGGGGAGAGAATTTGGAACTCAAAGTTTTAAAATCAGATGTTCAAAAAAAAAAGTTTCTGCATGCAACTAAAAAATAAGATACACAGGCAATGGGGCGAAGAAATTTATCTTGCCCTACAAGAAAGGAAGGAAAAAGGGGATGAGAGGGGAGGGGGTGATAGAGGGAAGGGCTGACTGGGGATCAGGGCAACCAGAATATATGCCATCTTGGAGTGGGGGGGAGGATAGAAATGGGGAGAAAATTTGTAATTCAAACTGTTGTGAAAATCAATGCTGAAAACCAAATATGTTAAATAAATAAATTTAAATTAAAAAAATTATTTTATTTTATTTTTATTCAATTTTTAAAAACATTTTTATTTAAAGATTTGAGTTCCAAATTCTAACCTTCCTTACCTCCCCTTCTCCTTTGAGATGGTAAGCAATCAGATATAGGTTATACATGTACAATTATGTAAAACATTTCTATATTAGTCGTTTTGTATAAGAAGACTCAAATAAAATTTAAAAATAAAGAAAAAAAGTGAAAATAGCAGCCTTCAGTCTATATTCAATAAATATCAGTTCTTTCTCTAGAGGCATATAGTATGCTTCATCATTAGTCCTTTGGGATTGTCTCAGATCATTGTATTTCTAACAATAGCAAAGTCATTCACAGTTCTCCATCAAACACCATTACTGTGTACAATGTTCTCCTGGCTCTGTTCACTTCACTATGCATCAGTTAATGTAAGTCTTTCCAGGATTTCCTGAAATCATCTTCCTTGTCATTAGCTCCAGGTATGTTAGGGCAAATAAGACTAATATCTCACCTCAAGCATTTCAAGATTTGTAGTAATAACCTATTTATATGTGTGTTTTTTAAATGTTTGCAAAGCATTTCAAATAGATGGATGGATGGATGGCTAGATAGAAAAAAAATAGATAGATAGAGTATTTATTAAATATTTAATATGTGCTAGTACTGTGCTAAGCATACCTCAAAGACTTACTCACGTTCATATAGCTAGTTAATGCCAAGGTCAGGATTTGAACCAAATTGCCTACAACGTCCAGCCTGCTTTCCAATATAGAGCAGTGTTCTCTAGCTACAGCATAAAGGCCAGGACAGATGAAAAGTCTTAAATTCAAAATGGGATTATTAAGCACTTAATTTATATACAGCATTGTGCTAGGTATGGGCATGACAAAAAATAGATATTATCCCTGTCATCATGTAGTCCACATACAGAAATAGTTAAGATACCATACATTAACAATTGTTAAAGGCAGGAGAAAAGTACAAAACCGAACTGTGTTAGATCAGGCAAAAGACCTTCTATAGGATATGGCATTTGATTTGGACTTTGAAGGATAGCAAGAATTTTATCAAGTAAAAAGGGAGAGGAAGGACATTTTAAGGTCAGGGAGCAGTGTAAGTGTGAGAGAAGGCAGAGCACACCAATAAGGAAGTATGTAGTCCAGTTTAACTAGCTCATAAAATGAATGAATGAAGGGGTGTAATACATGATAAGGCCAGAAAGATTGGCTGGGTAGATTGTAGAAGGGTCATGAATGCCAGGCAAAGGAACCAGAACTTTCTGGATATGAGAGTTAAAGGAGAGGAAAGAATCAAGGATAAAACCAAAGTTTCAAACTGGGTAAAAGGAAAGACTAGATTGAGTAAAAAATCAAATAGCTTTTTCCTATGATCTTTTGCCTAGAAACCCTATTTAAAATCCAAAGCCCAGTGTGGATTCCTAACAGAAGTCTCAATCTAGGTGAACTCCCAGAATTTCATGACCCCAAAGACTGAAGAATTCCTGGAGTCAACAAACTATGTAAAGTAGCTATGACTCCTTAGGCTATGTGGAGACTACTATAATTTCCCATTATCTTGATATAACCTTCAATAGAACCAATGCAAACCAACCAACTATGAGTATGTTATTTGTATTAGGCCATAGGGACACTTTTTTTTTCAGGAATAAGACAATGGAATGGTTTCTTAGGGACTGCTTCTTCCCTCTGACTGGAGAGGAGGTCAGGTGAAGAGAAGAAAGCCCTTCCCAGATCCTCCATTTAAGCAGTATGCCCAGACCAGCCATCTATTTCCCATCTGACTGTATTACTCTAGACTTCATCATGGCAGGTACCTCCTCCACCCACACCCATCCCCACTTTTTAGATTCTTTTCTATGTGTTGCCTCCTGCCATTAGACTGTGAGCTCCTTGAGGGCAGGGGGTGTCTTTTGCTTTTCTTTGTATCACCAGCACTTAGCACAGTGCCTGGAATGTAGTGGGTACCTAATAAATGTTTATTGGCTGACTGTAAGTTTCTTCTGACTTTCAAACCCCAATTGTTGAGCTTTTCCGAAAAGGTTCACATCTCCTTCTCTGGCCTCAACAAGTAGCTCAGTTCTTTGGTTTATTGGGGATGCGTGTGTGTGTGTGTGTGTGTGTGTGTGTGTGTGTGTGTGTGTGTTGGGGGGGTGATGGTGGTGGTGGTGATGATGGTGGTGGTAGTTGTGGTATTCAGGGCTATATAAATATTAAGGGCTGAAGTCATCTCAGTGTGGACCGATCCTAGACCTTCCCAAATTCCCATGTTTTTAACTACTTTGCATTTGTATGTATTCACTTTATACTGATGCTGTATATGTTTATATATCACTCCCACCTTAGAATGTAAGCTCCCTGTACATAAGGTTTGTTTCATTCTTTATACTTGTATCCCCATTATGAAGTACAGTGCCAGGCATGTAGCAAGCAAAAATTTCTTTTCCCATTTGATCGGTATCTCCTGTAATTTTTTTTTCTTTTAACCAGACCTGTGATTTCACTGGTGTGGGGAACTTCAACGAGTAACTTCCTTAACCAAGGCAGACCAGCAACTTATCTGTAACTTCTTAAGCTTAGAATAGGAGTTCTTAACTTGGACTCTGTAGTGGGGAGAGGTCTGTGAATTTGGATGGAGGAAAAATTCACATTTTCATTTTCACTAAGTTCTCACTGAAATGTAGCATTTCCCACAATTTTATGCATTTGCATATGTTACTCTGAGAAGGGGGCTATAGACTTCACTAGACTGTCAAAGGGGTCCATCACACACAAAAAAAGAGATTAAGAAGGTTGCCTGAGAGCACTGAGAGGTTAGGTCATTTACTCCGAGTCACACAGCCAACATGCACTGGAGATGAGGCTTGAACTCATATCTTACTAGGGCCTCTCTTTACTACCCCTCAAGACTTCTCCAGGAATTATTATTATAACATTTTGCAGTTACATGATCACAGCATAATAGAACTTCAGACCTCATAGGTGGAGGGTACTGAAAAGATGTGAGTCCCAGTGTTGAAATGATCTTGCAGGGTGATGAGGTTCCTGGCATGATGAAGTCTGAACAGAGCAGGGCAGCCAGGTGGGACATGAAGAGATGACTGGCCTGGCCATCACTTAAGGAAAAGGAGATAAACAAATAAAACAGTTGCTAAATCTCTCAATCCCCAAATGCTGTAGAGTTTTTCCTGGATCACTAGTTTTTGGTTTAACATGGAATAGCAGTCTAAAATATGGCAACAGTGTCAGAATTCTTCCTTGGCATCATTACCTACATCTGTGATTAGAAGGTACATTTAAGGATATCACAGGTCAGTTTGTTTATTTTTTTTCTTATAAGGATAACCACACAGCTTCAAATAAAAGCCAAAAAGTTTAGAGCTAGAAGGGGATGTAGAGGTCATCTAGCCCAATGCTTTCATTTTAACAGAAGAGGAAATTGAGACCCAGAAAGAAGGTACGACATGCCCAAAGTCACACTAGTAATGAGAAGCAGCAGCAGGAGGTTTTCTGCCTCCAGTTCTAGGTCTCTTTCTGCCATAAATCACCCTGCCTCCAGCCTTTCATGGACCTCCTTGATTTGGTCTAAAAAAAAGGGCTTGGTTTCCTTCATTGACACCGCCCCCTGCATTTTGGAACCTCACTGGCTCATCATAGAAAGTTTAGAAATAGTTTAATGACACCTCTCAGTGAAGAGGTCTGACTAATTTTACCACATTTGATGATAATTACTACCTAGCATTGGTAATGTACTGTATTTCTGAGTTCAGGGAATTACATGCCTCTTGGTATCATAGGATTTAGATGTGGAAGGGACCAAAGAGCATCTAAACCAACCCCTTCATTGTACTTAATTGAGGTCTGGAGAGCCTGAGTTACTTGTTCAAGGTCACAAAAGTAGAAAGTGTCAGAGTTAGCATTCGAACCCAGGTCTTTCAACTCTGAATACAATGCCCTTTTCACTACACTTCACTGGTGTAGATGACATTAATGACATATTTGGACAGAACAGTGGGTGATTTTAATTAATCAATTAGCATATATTCAGTTCATACTATATGCTGGGCACTGTCCTAGGAAAGCACCCTTGGCAATCATGTAGTCTAACTGCTTCATTGTATAGATGAGGCCATTGAGGTATAAAAATGTGATGGGGCTTTCCCTGCGTCAGATATATGGTAAGTTGCAAAGTTGCACCCGGTCCTCTGACTCCAACTCTGTCACACTTTCCATTGTACCATAGGCTTTTCATTCCCAATTTGTGTGTGTGTGTGTGTGTGTGTGTACCTTATTCAAAAAAGAAACTTTAAAGAAAATATATCTCTTTCATCTATGCCTCAAGCATGACCTAGGATAGAGAGATTCAGGGATTCACTGGATGCAAGGGTCTGAAGGCAAGAGCTTATTGCCTATGTCATGCTCATTTTGGACATTGCCTTAGGCTTCCAACATTAAGAGCAATCAGTTCTAGAAGGAAAAATGACTTGGAGACATTCCTATTCATGAAATCAACATGGGAAAATAGCTCAAGAAATCCAAATCTACCGGAAGTGCCACCAGGCTCTTTGACATCACTATATCTATGGTTTCTCAATAAAGCCAGCTTCCAGGTTAAAGTGTTAAGTCTTTCCTGGAGAAGCAGCCCTCCATAGCTATCACCCACCCCGCTCTAATGAAAGCTACCTTAAAATGATTCTTTTCTTGTTCTAAATTTCTCATCAGCCCATTTTTTTTGACAAGTAAAAAAAAATTTAAAAACGAGCATTTTCAAGAAGAAACAAAATGGAGACTTTTTTCTGAAGCATTTGAAAAATAGGCAAATGATCTTAAATTTCTGGGTTCTTCTTTTCAAGATTTGTCCTACTCTAGTTGCGTCTTTACCCGTAGTCAGGGGCATTGCTTAACTTAGCCAGTGATTGACCCTCCCTTGATTCAACTGACCCTCACTGGATAAAAGCAAATAGACTTTTTTTCAATAAAAACATCAAGGGAGGTAGAGATTTTTTTTAATAAGACTGGTAAGAAATTCAGTTAAAAAGGAATAATTTCATAATATGTGTTTCCTAGTGATAGAGACAAGCTCTATGAATTCAGTGGTCTTGAGCTGTGATGTCAAACTCACATAGAAATGAGGGCCACTAATCCATACATAAGGATCCCTGTGGGCTGCACATGGGCATAATTTTAAAATGTGCTATTAGCTACGATTTATTACAAATTTTTTTATTTCATTAAATATTTCCCAATTACATTTTAAATCTGATTTGGGCTACACTCAAGAGTATTGTAGGTGGGCTATATGTTTGATACCTTTAGCATAGAGAACTCCCTGGTAAGAAAACTCCCTGGATGAAACAACACTATCTTTTCTGCATCTTATAGTTTAAGATATTTGCCTAGAGAATTGAAATGTGAAATGACTTGCCCAGGGTTAAACAGCTACTGTGTGGCCAAGGGAGGACTTGAACCCAGAGCCTGCTAACTTCAAAGCCTGCTTTCTATCCATTAGGACAAAGTACCTCCCAACTATATGATGTTGAGGGAAAATTGCTGACGATTTGCAAAGTTGATGAGCCAAGATCATGGATTTAAGGCTTGAGGAGAATTTTCATTTCCAAGTCACACCTTCTAACAAGGAGTAGGACATAATTTCAAAAGACCCTGGTCTTCTGACTCTTATGATTATTTCCACCATACCCCTGTAATGTTTACTATGGCAGAAGGAATTGTATGGGATCATTATTTTATTCCCTGCTCTACATTTCTGAGAATGACTATTATACTCAAGTAAAAAACGAATGCCGGCAATAATCATGTTAGCATCTGATGCCTCTGGCTTGAATTTGTACCTCTCAATTACTGTTAACACCTTAGATGCTAACATGACGTTAGTTCACAGTTCTCGTTTTTTAATGGATTATTCAGTTATTTAGGGTCATAACTTTAGCCAAAAGTCTGCCACAGAAACCCCTCCCCCAAGGAATGTAATGACCCAAAGACACTCACTGGACAAGCCTTGTCCTACGTTTATGATTCTTTAAGAGCTCAACCACCTAGCAAATAGGACTGATGAGGATCAGGAGCTAGTCGGGGCTCAGTCATCACTGTTTGAGGACATAGAAACACTTCAAGCAGAAAAAAATGGAGTCTTTTTCTGAGACAATTGAAAAATAGACACATGACTTTACATTTCTGGGCCCTTCCTCTCAAGATTCATCCCACTCTAAATGAGTCTTCACCTGTAGCCAGGAGTGTTGCTAACTTAGTGGTTGATTGGCTAGGTAAAGAACGCTGTTATTGGTACCACCTGGTATCATGCAAAGTAGTGGGGAAAAATGCTGCAGCTGGAGCAAGAAACCTCTGTTCAAATTCCACTTCCAATATTTCCTAGTTGTTTGTCTACCAGCAAGTCACTAAACGCTCTGTCCCTCTGTCCCTTCTTCTGTAAAATGGATCAATAGCTCTCTTCTCTAACTACCCCACTCTAATTACCCCTCCACAGGACTGGGAGTCAGCATGGCTCAATGACAAGAGAATGGATTCACAGTCAGAGAATGTGCGTTCTTCCTTGCATTGCCACTTACTACCCCTGTGACCTTGGGCAAATCACTTGAATTTTTGGAAAAAAATGAGGGGCTTGAACTAGATGATTTCCAATGTTCCTTCCTGTGATTATGAGATGAACACTTTTTAAACCTTAAAATTCAGGGGAAAATAAGCTATTATTACTCCTATTTTTTTTGTTATAATGAAGAAAGAAGGCAGAGTTGCTGTGTTTATAGAGGTTATAGACATTAACCCAGAAAACAGAATGAGATGGGATAAAAGCCCAGAAAGAACAACAGAACAATAGAGAAGTCTTTCAATATACATAATATATGCATCTAAATCCCAATTTGTGCACTTAATGACTACTCTAAAGAGGTCACATGTATTTGAATTCCCACTATTCAATTTTATAATTATGTGAAATATGGTCATTGGTTCCAGCCCAATGGAAATACACAGCGTCAATTCAAACAACGTGAACCATTTCAAAAGATTCATTACTTACACTAATTGGGACCTAGATATAAATAGAGAGTAACAACCACTTATTAACAGTAATAATAATACTAATAATGCCTAGGCATTTACCTAAGGCACTCCTCATTGGTGGTTCCTTTGCATGTTGCCTTCTTCCCAGAATCTTTCTTACCCTCTAGAAGTCTTTCTCTGAAGAAAGGCTGAGACTATGAATATCTTTTCTCAAAGCCAGAACCTAGAAAAAGTCTCCTTTTTTGAATTCTCAACAACCCTGCCCATCAGGAAGGGTAATTGTTCTCTCCATCAATAAGGACAGCCTTACGGGGCTTGAGCCCCGAGTTACAATGCCACCTGTGTAGCACTTTAAGATTTTTAAATAACTTTCCACACTTTTTGTCACTTGAGCCTCAGAGCAACCCTGTTAGGTAGATAATTCAATCATTATTATCTCATTTTTAAGATGAGGAAACTCAGTCTCAGAGAAGTTAAGTGACTTGCCCTAGGTCACACAACTAGGAAATGCTTAGCTCAGGATTCAGGCTCAGGTCAAATTGACCCCAAATTCACCACTCTATCTACTGTGAGGTATTAGGTAAGTACAGATTGGGGAAAATGATAAGACGAAGGGGAGGAATAGAAGAATAGATAACAATTTAGCTTATAGGATCGTAGTATTGAATATTACATGAAACATTAGAAATCATTTAGTCCAAATGGGGACAGAGGTTGAGAGATTTATTCAAGATCAAACAGAAGGGGAAAAAAAGGATTTGAATTCAGATTCTCTGCTTTTGGATCTGGTACCCATCTTGCTATACTATAGCAGCTAATGAGCTAAGATGGAGTTGGTGAATAGGATGGTTAGACTAATGGTCAGATAGGATTAGAGTTCATGATCAGAACTATAATTAGGAATTCTGGCACAGAGGGAAAATCCAGGTTTGGGGAAGGAACCAAAGAGTATAGACTGCCCCAGGCTGGTACAGTTGGTCTGTGTCTCAGAGTCTAGTCCCCCAACACTTCATGGCGGAGGGAGGCAGAACAGTAGGTAGAAGGAAGAAAGTGATGGGGAAGGTTGGCCCTAGGAAAGGGATAGGACCTTCCATGTTGGTTCCATGGAGCATAAAGACAGTGAAATATATGAGCTTCCCCTTTCAAAAAATCCCAGCCCCTTACAGAAATGTCATGATTTCCCTGCCCTAGTTATAGTTCTGCTCGTTTTATCAGAGAGGCAACTAAGAACTGCTCAAAAGGGGAATAATGTGGTCCAAATGATGCCTAAGGAACCCCTCAGGAATTTCACAGGGAGCAGTGTAATGGATGCCAAATCCACAATTTGTTCTCTCTGCACAGTAGTACCCCCGGTTACAAAGGGATCAATTAATCTTGGAAGTGCCAACAATTTTTCTCCCATAGCCCCCAAAGGTATAGATATTGAGGAAGGCAGCTACATTTAGAGCTGAGAGTTAGGAAAGCCTGATTTCTAATTAGGACTCTGTCACTGACTAGTTCTGAGGCCTTGGACAAATCATGTCACTTCATTGGGCCTCAGTTTCCTTACCTGTAAAATTGGTGGTTGGACTAGATAATTACAAAGTTTTCTTCTAGTTCTATCATTGCATACCCTGTATACTAAGATCTCTTCAGCTCTAACATTCCATGATTTGGTGATTTCTTAGGGATTTGGGAGTGGAGGAATCTGGGAACTTTAAACAGTGGTTGACATCGATTTCTTTATTTGCAAAGGGGCCATTAGGCTAAACTATCCAGACGTGGGGTTTATTCCAGGCCCAGCCTCCTAAAAGGCAAGTTGTCCTACTGCCAAGTCTCTGAAGCCATCAGCTGGCTGTGCTGTTGGCCCCAAAGCCTGAGCCTAGGACTCCCCTTGGGCCAACCAGGAAGTAGGCTGTGACTCACTCAGCTGCCATCCTGGCTCCCTGGGTTCTGACTCAGCGATATCTTGCAGAAGCCCCACAGGGCTGGAGGGGAAGTGGTCCGTTTCCCATGCACCAGAATGAATTGCACAAAGGGTGGGGGGAGACAGGAGTCAGAGTGAGAGAGAAAAGGAAATTGAATGTTTGAGCTGGAGGCAAACAGAGAGCTGTTGAATGTCAAAAGCAGGCAGGCCTTGCTTGCAGAGCTGGCTAACCGCAAAAGAAAATTGGCATGGAGGCAGTAATCTATTACTTCTGGTATTTACCCATCCCTATCTGATTTAATTTAATGAGATATCTAATTAAAAGACAGTCTCAACCTGCTAATTTCCTTCTCCCTTTGGAACACAAGCCTGTGCCCCACATTTGTTTTATGTTCCTGCTGATTCAGCAATGCCAGTGGTTGGGGGAACAGCCTCAATTTGGGGGGATCTACATGAGTTTTTTTTAGCTTATCTTTTATTTTTATTGACATATTTTGTTTTTATATCACTTACATAGATTTCCCAATAGAGCCCTTGCAAGGAACTATTCTTTTTCCTGAAAAAATAAATGAATAAATGCATAAATAAACAAATAAGTTTTCCTAGTCATATTCCTACATCCAAAGAAAGAAGGAACATAGACTCTCATATAATTATTTTGGGGGCTGAACTTGGTCACTATAATTTCATAGCATTCACTATAGATTGATTTGTTTTTGTCCTTTATATTGGCATTGTTTTATAGTTATGTATATTATTTTCTGGGTCATTCTTATTTCACTTTGCATCAGTTCATAGGCTTTTCATGCTTCCATTCATTAGATACATCATTTTTCTTTTCACTGAAGATAAATGTTCCATTATTTTCATTTACCCAATTTGTTTAGCTATTAATAACCAGTTGGCAACTACTTTGTTTCTTCTTTACTGCTACCAAAAGTGCTGCTACATATGTTGTGGTACATATGGGAACTTTATTTTTGTCATTTAGCTCTTTTCTGTTACAATCCCTTCCCAGGCCTCAGAACCTAAGAGTATGACTAAGCCAAATAGTGCAGTAAGAAATTCAAGACTGTTGAACAGTCCCTAGTTATGGTTACATAAAACAGAGACACAGACATATAGGTACCCCATAATAAGGCAGAAGCTGAAGTTCCAAATTAGGCAACAAAACCATACCCACTTCCCTGATTGGCTAAATAAGATAAGGACTACCTTTGGTGACATGAAGAATCCCATAAGCTAATCCTATTAAGGGATATAGCTCACTTTGTGGGCTTCTGTTACTACTGAATCGGGTGCATCCCCGGGGAAGTAAGACTTGTTAAGTCTATTTATTGTTATCTAGTAAAGGACAGGTTTTTTAAATTTCTTTTTTATTTTGGGTCATCTGCACCACTGTCTCACTCTCACCTCACACTTGGGTCCGATGTACAATGAACTACTTACTTGGGAACAAAATTCCCAGGAGCTTAGTGGAACTCTGGATCAAAATGTACGGATATTTTAATCACTTTCTTAACATAATGCCAAATTGCTTTCCACAATGTTTGGACCTATTCATAGTTCTACTACTCTGTCAATTAACAAATGTTATTATACTACTTCCTTACTACTTCCCATGCACTGTGCTATGTGTTAGGGAGGTAAATTAAGAGCAAAAGCAATTCCTGCCTTCAAGCAGACCTCATTGAGATGGAGAAGAAAAAATGCTTAAATCAGAGCATACAGATAATGTAGAATAGACAGAAGATACTTGAGTGATACTTGAGTACTAAAGGAAGTCAAAGATTCTAAGGGTTTGAAGGTTTTATATGTATATACACATACATAAACATATGTATATCTATATAATATATTTCCCCAATGACATGTTAAGATAATTTTAAACATTTTTTAAAGTTTTGAACTCCAAGTTCTGTCCCTGCCTCCTTCCCCTCCCTCCTCCCTGAGATAGTAAGCAATCAAATATAAGTTATACATGTGCAATCATCTATAACATTTCCATATTAGTCATTTTGTACAGGAAGACTCAAATAAAAGAAAAAGAATGAAAGAAAGTGAAAAGTAGCCTGCTTTGGTCTTTATCCAATCAATGTCATTTCCTTCTCTGAAGGCAGATAGTATGCTTCATCATTAGTCCTTTAAAATTGTCTTGGATCGTTATGTTGCAGAAAATAGCTAAGCCATTCACGGTAAATGATATAAAATTATTGTTACTGTGTACAACATTCTCCTGGTTCTGCTCACTTTACCTTGAATCAGTTCAAGGTTTCCGGGTTTTCCTGGTTTTTCTGAAATCATCCTGCTTGTCATATCTTATAGTGCGATACTATTCCATGACAGTCATTTACCGCAGCTTATTTAGTCATTCCCCCATTGATGGGCATCCTTTCAATTTCCAATTCTTAGCATATTACTTTCTTTTAAAAATGTATTTACTATTTTATTTTTTCCAACTATCTATAAAAATAATTTTTAATATTCATTTTTGAAAACTGAGTTCCAAATTCTCTCCTTCAGTCCCTCTCTTCCTCCTTCGTCAAGAGATCAAGCAATTCAATATAGGTTACATTTGTGTAATCATGTAAACATATTTCCATATTAGTCATGTTGTAAAAGAAAACATAGACCCAAAGAAAAAAACAACAGAAATAAAGTTAAAAAATGCTTCAATCTGCATTCAGTCTCCATCAGCCCTTTCTTTGGAGTGTTTTTCATCATAAGACCTTTAGAATTGTCTGCAACATTGTACTGTTGAGAACAGCTAAGTTATTAACAGCTGATCACTGTACAATTTTGCCTTTATGATGTACATATTTTCTTGATTCTGCACGTTTCACTTTGCATTAGTTCATGTAAGTCTTTCTAGGTTTTCTGAGAGTATCCTGCTTGTCATTTCTTACAGTAGAATAGTATTCCATCACATTCATATATTATAACTTGTTCAGCCATTCCCCAATTGATGGACATCTCTTCAATTTCCAGTTTTTTTGCCACCACAGAAAGATCTACTATAGATATTTTTGTACATGTAGGTCCTTTCCCTTTTTTTGGTATACAGACCTCGTAGTGGTTTCAAAGCCATTTGGCATAATTCCAAATTACTTTCCAGAATGGTTGAATCAATTCACAACTCCACCAATAGTGAATTGGTTTCTCAATGTTCCCACATCCCCTTCAACAGTAGTCATTTTCTGTCGGTTGCTCAAGGGTAGGCCGAGCTAATATAATAGAAATGAAAATTCTACCTAAATTAATTTACTTGTTTCATGCCATACTGATCAAACCACCAAGAATCATTTTGTAGAGCTAGAAAAAAATAACAAAATTCATCTGGTCAAGAATATCAAGGGAATTAATGAAAAGAAATGCAAGGGAAGGTGGCATAGCCATACCAGATCTGAAACTGTATTAAAAAGAAGCAATCATCAAAACTATTTGGCACTGGCTAAGAAATAAGAGTGGTAGATCAGTGGAATAGGTTAGGTACACAAGACAGGCTAGTCAATGACCATGGTAACCTACTCTTTGATAAGCCCAAAGACTCCAGCTTCTGGGATAAGAACTCACTATTTGGCAAAAACTGCTGGGAAAACTGGAAAAAGTATGACAGAAACTAGGCATACACCTACATCTTATGCCATATACCAAGATAAGATCAAAATGGGTACATGATTTAGACATAGAGGGTGATACTATAAGCAAATTAAGAGAGCAAGGAATAGTTTACCTGTTAGATCTATGGAGAAGGAAAGAATTTATGAACAGACAAGAGATAGAGAACACTATGAAATACAAAATGGATAATTTTGAGTACATTAAATTAAAAAGGTTTTGCACAAACAAAGCCAATACAACCAAGATTAGGAGGGAAGCAGAAAGTTGGGAAACAATTTTTACAGCCGGTGTCTCTGAGAAAGACCTCATTTCTAAAATATATAGAGAACTGAGCCAAATTTATAAGAATACAAGTCATTCTCCAATTGACAAATGGTCAAAGGATATGAATAGGCAGTTTTCAGATGAAGAAATTAAAGCCACTTACAGTCGTATGAAAAAATGCCTGAAATCACTGTTGATTAGAGAAATGCAAATTCAAATAACTCTGAGGTACCACATCACACCTATCAGATTCGCTAATGTGACAAAATAGCAAAATGATAAATGTTGGAGAAGATGGGGGAAAATGTTAATACTAATGCATTGTTGGTGGAGCTGTGAACTGACCCAACCATTCTGGAGAACAATTTAGAACTATGCCCAAATGGTTATAAAACTGTGAAGACCCTTTGATCCAGTAATACCACTTCTTGGTCTATATTCCAAAGAGATAATAAAAAAAGAAAAAGGACCCACATATACAAAAATATTTATATCAGCTCTCCATCAATTGGGGAATGACTGAACAAATTATAGTCTGTGAGTGTAATGGAACTCTTGTTCTTCTATAAGAAATGATGAGCAGGTGGATTTCGGAAAAACCTGGATAGACTTACATGAATTGTTGCTGAGTGAAGTGAGCAGAACTAGGGGAACATTGTACACAGTAACAGCAACATTGTGCGATGACCGACTTTGATAGACTCAGCTTGTCTCAGCAATACAATGGTCTAAGACAATTGCAAAAGACTCATGATGGAAAAATGCTATCCACATCCAGAGAAAGAACTGTGGAGACTGACTGAAGATCGAAGCATGCTATTTGCTTTCTCTTTTTTCCTTTCTTGTGGTTTTTCCCTTTTGTTCTGATTCTTCTTTCTCAACATAACTAATGTGGAACTATGTTTAATATGATTGTATGTGTATAGCCTATATCAGTTTGCAATGCCATCTTGGCAAAGGAGGAGGAGATGGAGGGAGAAAAAGAATTGGAACTCAAAATATTATAAAAGTGAATGTTGAAAACTATCTTTACATGTAATTGGAAAAAAAATAAAATGCTATTAAGTGGAGAAAATTTGTCATTTTCTTTTTCTGTCATATTAGTCCATCTAACAGGTGTGGGATAATAGCTCAGAGTTGTTTTAATTTGTATTTCTCTAATATATAGTGATTAGGAGCATTTTATATGACTATAGATAGCTTTGATTACTTTGTCTGAAAACTGCCTGTTCTTATTCTTTGACCATTTATCAGTTGGGGAACGACTCGTATTGTAAATTTGACTCAATTTTCCTTATATTTAAGAAATGAGGTCTTTATCAGAGAAAAGTGGTATAATATTTTTTATATAGTTCAGATTACTGTGTATTTCCTTTCATCCTATTTCCCCCCATTTATCCAACTCTCTCTCCCCTTTTACCCTGTCCATCCTCAAATGTGTGTTGCTTCTGACTACTGTCTCCCCCAAACTACCCTCCTTTCTATCAGCACTCTGCCCCTTAGCTTATCTTTTCGTAATGTTCGGTAGGGTAAGATAGATTTCTATAATCACCCAAGTATTTATGTTAGTCTCTCTTTTAGCCAATCCTGATGAGAGTAAGGTTCAAGTGCTTCCCCCTCACCCCTTCCCCATCTTTCCTTCCACTGTAAAAGCTCTTTCATACCTTTTTTATGTGAGATAATTTACCCTATTCTACCTCTCCCTTTTTCCCTTTTGCCAGTACATTCCTCGTCACATCTTAATTTCATTTTTCTAGATATCATTCCATCATATTAAACTTATATCCATTCCTTCTATCTAAGTATACTCCTTCTAACTGTCATAATAATGATAAAGTTCTTAGGAATTACAAGAACCATGTTCTCATGTAGGAATGTAAACACTTTAACCTCATCGAATCCCATGATTTCTCTTTCCTGTTTATCTTTTTATGCCTTTCCTGAGTCTTGCATTTGAAAGTCAAATTTAGCTCTGTTCTTTTCATCGGGAATGCTTAAAAGTCCTCTATTTCATTGAATATCTATTCCCACTCCCTCCACCCCCAAAGAATTATATATTCATTTTTGCTGAGTAGATGATTCTTGGTTGTAATCTAAGCTCCTTTGCCCTCTGGAATATCATATCCCAAGCCTTTAGAGCCTTTAATGTAGAAGCTGCTAAATCTGGTGTTATCCTGACTTGGCTCCATATTATTTGAATTGTTTCTAACCACCTGCAATATTTTCTCTTTCACCTAGGACATCTGGAATTTGGGTATCATATTCCTAGGAGTTTTAAGTTTGGGATCTCTTTTAGGAAATGATCAGTGGGTTCTTTCTATTCCTACTTTATCCTATGATTCTAGAATATCAAGACAGTTTTCCTTGACAATTTCTTGAAAATGGTGCCTTGTCCCTTTTTGTGACTATGGTTTTCAGGTAGTCCAATAATTCTTAAATAATTTCTCCTCAAACTATTTTCCAAGTCATTTGTTTATTCCAATGAGGAATTTCACATTTTCTTCCATTTTTTTTCATTCTTTTGATTTTCTTTTATCTTTTCTTGATATCTCATAGAGTTGTTAGTTTTTACTTGCCCAATTCTAATTTTTAAGAAATTCTTTTCTTCAGTGAATGTTTTATACATCTTTTTCCATGTGACCAATTCTGCTTTTTAAGGAGATCTTCTATTTAATTCATTTTTGTGCCTCTTTTACCATTTGGCCTATTCCGTTTTTTAAGGTTTTATTTTCTTCGATATTTTTGTTGCCTCCTTTACCAAGCTGTTGATTCTTTTTTTCATGATTTTCTTGCATGACTCTTCACTTCATTTTCTAATTTCTCCTTTGCCTCTCTTATTTGATTTTTCAAATTGTTTTTGAGTTCTTTTAGGAATTCTTTTTCGACCTGAAACCAATTCACTTTTTTCACTGGGGCTTCAGATGTAGCAGGTTCCACTTTGTTGTCTTTTTCTGAGTTTGTGTTTTGATCTTCTCTTTTGCCATAGTAACTTTCTATGGTCAGGTTATTTTTGTTGTTATTATTTGCTCATTTTTCTAGCCTCTTTTTTTGACTTTTAACTTGATATTAAAGTTGGCCTCTGCTCCCAGGGTGGAGGGGGCACTGTACCAAGTTTCAGGATTTTTGTATAGCAGTTTCCAGAGCTAGTTCTAGGGGTCTGTAAGTTTTCAGTTCTTCCAAGGTGGTATTATCTAAAGAGATGTGTGTTTACTATTCTCCTGGCCTATACTCTGGTCTGTGGACAACCACGAGCATTCTTTTCTACCCTGAAACTGTGACCCAGGACTGCAACTTGAATTCAAGTATGGCCAGTGCAACAGAGTTCTACACTCAGTGCCAGCAAAGGGACTCCTTTAATCTCCTGACTAGTTGTTCAACCTCCTTACTATCTGTGAGTTGAGAGCTCCAGAAACCACCACTATTGATTCAATTACCCGCAAGGCCTGTTGCTGGCTTGACCAGTGTTGCCTGTGCTGCACTGTGTTCCACTCTCAACTTGTGACAGACCTTTTCCTTCTAAGTTGTCTTGGGTTAGAAAATTGTTTAACTCCATCTTTTTGTGGGTTCTGTCACTCCATAATTAATTTTGAGGCATTATTTAAAGTTTTTTGGAGGGGAATTTGGGAGAACTTAGGTGAGTTCCTGACTTTTCTCCACTATCTCGATTCTTCCCTTTGTGTTGGAGGCTTTCAGGGGACACCATTGAAAGCATGGGGAGGAGCCAGTACAAAGACAAGGAGATTGTAGAGGGGGTATCCTGTTCAAAGAACAGCAAATAAGTCAGTAAGACTGAATCACAGAATGTATAGAGGAAAGTAAATTATAATGGAAAAACTGGGGTGAGGTGGGTTGTGATGAGCTTTAAATGCCAAACAAAAGGACTTTATATTTTATCCAAGATGTAATAGAGAGCCACTGGAGTTTACTGAGGAGAAGAAGGAGGAGGTGGGGATTGGCAGCTGGGTAGGAGATTGGAGTGGAGAGAAGCTTGAAGGAAAGAGACCAGTTAGAAGGCTATTGCAATAAACAGGCAAGAAGTGTTAAGGGCATGAACTAAGTGGTGGCTGTGAGTGGGGAGAAGGGGACATATACAAGAGATATAAAGAATGGACAAGATGTGGCAACTGACCGCATATGTGGAAATCAAATGAGATAATAGTTTGGAAATGCTCTGAAAACCTTCAAGGTTTTGACCGATGATTACCTGATGATCGATGATTGATAATAGCTGTTATTCATCAATATGAGCTGATTGTCAGCTATCATCACTTCTAACGTAGGTGGAGGTACATATAGAGGAAAGGACATTGAAATTAATACCAAAAGACTAATTAAAAAAAAGTTTAAATCCTAGCTAAATATATGGACTTTAGAGAGGGGAGTTGAGGGTGAAATTGAGATTTTTGAACCCAGCGGATTAGAAAGATAATGATGTCTTTGACAGTGTCATTAGTAATAAAGAAGTTCAGAAAAGGGAAAGATTTAGGGAAAAGGAGAGAGTTCTGTTTTGAACATATTAAGTTTTAGATACAGGACATCGACTCCCAAATGTCCAATAGACAGTTGGTGATGTGACATCAGAACACAGGAAAGAGACTTGGCATAGATAAATGGATACGGGGAATCATGTTCCTAAAGATGATAACTGAACCCATGGGAGCTGATGGGATCAAGTGAGAGGGTATAGAAAGAAAAGAAGAGAGGGCTTAGGACAGAGCTTTACGGGACACTCACACATAGTGGTTATGACATGAATGGAAATCCAGCAAAATAGATTGAATATATTGATGTACCTGTCTTTCCACAACTCCTACAGTATTGACTAATCTGATTTTTGTTGTATTTGCTAATTCGTTGAGTATGAAGTAAAACCACAGCTTTGTCATGGTTTGCATCAGTTTGAAATCACTTGCTCATTTCCTTTGACCACTTACGAGTGCCATAAATGGTTTTTGTTGAGATCTGAATATTTTTGTGATGAAACCACATCAAACTTTCTTTCCATGATATGTTGCAAAGTTTTGGGTGGATTTTGATTGGCATCTCTAGAGCTTACCACAGAATTGTAGAATTTAGACCTGGAATGAGTATTAGAGCACATGTAGTCAAAACCCCTTATTTTACAGAGAAAGGAACTGGGATACAGTGAGAGGAAGTGACTTATACGGTATCATACAGGGAGCTAGAATTTAACCTTTGGGGAGGGGGTGCTTTTGGTATTAATTCTAATGTTACTTTCTGCATACCACCCCTATTCCTAAGTTATAATTGATAATAGCTGATAATGAAATAGCCCTTCAAGACATGCAGAGCATCTCCAAACTATCATCTCATTAGGTCTTCACAATAGTTCTACTAGGAATAGAGATTAGACCTCTGATTTCATTGGTATATGGAACTCCCATACAGAGGAAAAAAGTACAACTCACACCAGTAGTTTCAAACCCTTTTGAGCATAAGAACCTTTTTTTAAAGGTTTTTTTTTCCCTCAGAACTCCCATATTGTAGCAATTATATTACTTGTGTTGACTGAGAAACTAAATTATAACCAAACACATTTGAATGAATTTTTATTAATCACATCTACATACATTTGAAAAATAATAGTAAATATGTATGAGACATCCTTACAGAAAGTATGCGGTAAGTATTGCCAGACACCATTGACTTGCTGTCAGGAACATTTAGTGGCATTGCGAATATACCTACTTTCATTGTCCCTGTGATTCTGGAACCATGATCAAATCTTGTCTTTCATTATTCTGGAAGGAGGCATGTGCTAATTTGGATAGTCATATTTGGATTTGGAGATTCCCTGCAAAAACTCCTTTTCTCCTTTCTTTTCTCTCTCTCACCAGTACACTCTGTCCTGATGAATATCAGGCCACTGGACCCAGATGGCTTTGGAGGAGCAAGTGAGGCTGATGACTTTGCACAGCCCTCCCTCACTCAAATCAAAGTCAACTGCAAGTCATGTCATCATTTCCCTAATGTCATGGCCCTTTTCGAAAACAAAAGACAGAACTCTATACTGTGCCCATAGCTTACAGATAGAGAGCCATTGCTCTACACCATTTTCTTTTCAAAAATAATACTTTCTCCACTTTTAATATGAGAGCTATCTCTGCCCATGTCCCCATGTCCCCATTTCCCCATATCTTGCAAACTCTTTAGCTGACAAGAAGAAACCATCTTCCACAATCTGCCAAATTGATATTGGCCACAGGTCTGACCATGTGACTGCCCTGCTTATGAAACTTCATTGGTTTCCTTTTTTTATAGGATAAAATATATATTCCCTTGTTTGACATTTAAACTCGTCACAATGAATCTCCAGCCTATATTTCCAGAAGAAGAAGAAGCATGCTAGAAAGGAGTCTGGGAGACAATGAAAAGCGCCCCAAAGGAACAGAGAGTCAAGACATCCAAGTACCGTTGTTCAGGAAGTGCAAATTCTGTAGAATCAATGAGGTGTATCAGAAAGACCCTTGAACTGAAAATCAGGACCTGGTCTATTCTGAGTTCTGGTCTTCAACAAATCTGTATGACCTTGGAGAAGTCACTTCTTCTCTCTGGGCCTCAGTTTCTTCTTTAAAAGAAAGGTGTTTGATAAGGTCTCTGCCTCTGAGAATAGACAAATCTATGTATTTTGTACAATTCTCTGCTTTACATTTCAATCTGGTTGTCTGTAAAATGGACTGAACCTGTCTATGGAGAACTTTAGCCTCTGGGCCAGGCCTGCTCCACTATAAATCACAGAATCAAAGATATGAGAGTTGGAAGAGACCTATGAAGCTATTTTCATACAAGGAAAAATATCCCCCTGTGACATACCTCAACAGCTGTCTGCCTCTGCTTGAAGACCTGTAAGGAGAGTACAATAAAATAAGATATAATACAGAGCCTTGGAGGAGGATTCTTTTGCCAAAGAATGGAAAGGGAAGAACCCTCTCCTTTCATTGTCTTGGAATGATCTCCTAGATGAGTGAAGAATGTGGCCCAGAGCAGGGCAGGGCTGGAGATGAACTTACCCAGAATTCTCCTCCTCCTCCTCCTCCTCCTCCTCCTCCTCCTCCTCCTCCTCCTCCTCCTCCTCCTCCTCCTCCTCCTCCTCCTCAATGGAACATTCAGAATGTATTTCAGAAATATAGGCTACTTCTGCCATCCCCTGTGGCTTATCCAGGACCTAGTCCCAGAGCTTGCCATCAAGTAGCCCTCCTTTGGGATGGAGTGAAGGGAAGCAACCTCATACCAATCACAGAGGCAACTAGGGGTTGGATTTGGAGCATAACTTCATCATGACTTCCTTCCCCTAGTCTGACAAATGTTATTCCTGGTCTTTGGAACATCACAAGCCATGACCAACCATGATCAACACTAGTGAATCCCATGAATGTCACATGATGAACATCCATTTTAATACTTCACCTTTCAAAGATCTCTGATTTCATCAATGAAAATCAATGTTCCTTATCAATGCAATTCACAATCCTTCTATGACGTAGAGAAGACAGTCATGTGGAGCTGTTATAAATAAAAGAAAATCAATTACCCTACAGCTAACCTACAGTGCCATCCCTATGAAAATCATCTTCTGTTTTACATGTATACATATACAATATACATGTATATACCGTAATATAGATATCATATATGTATACCCATATATGTATGATATACTATATGCTATATATTCATGTAGATGTATGCATACATGCCTATATATGTATGTAATAGTACTACAATGTTTAACACATTTTTATCTATCTATCTACCTATTCATCTACTACTTAGAATGGCAGATTGAGTCTCTAAAGGTTGCTTATTACTTCTAACCTGAGGGGTTAGTGGTATACTTCCCCCACTGATTATTATTTTTTTTAAGATTTTTTTATTTTTAGTTTACAACACTCAGTTCCACAGGTTTTTGAGTTCCAAATTTTCTCTCCCTCCCTTGCCTCCACCCTCCCTGCCAAGATGGCATGGAATCTGACATGCATTCTACATATACCTTAGCATTAAACATATTTATACAACAGTCAAGTCATAAAGAAGAATCATGATCAATGGAGTGAATCATGAGAAAGAAGAAACAAAACCAAAAAAAAAAGAGCAGATAGTTTCCTTCAATCCACATTCAGACTCCATAGTTCTTTATCTGGATGTAGATAGCTCTTTCCATCATGAGACCTTTGGGGCTGTCTTTGAACCTTGTATTTCTGAGAAGAGCCAAGTATATCAAAGTTAGTCATCACAGAATCAATATTTCTGTGGTTGTGTACAATGTTCTCCTGGTTCTGCTCCTGTCACTCAGCATCATATCATATAGTTCTTTCCAGGTTATTATGAAGTCTGTATCTTCCCCATTTCTTATAGCACAATAGTATTCCATTACATTCATATACCACAACTTGTTTAGCTATTCCCCAATTGATGGGCATCCCCTTGATTTCTAATTCTTTGCTACCACAAAAAGAGCTGCTATAAATATTTTTGTACATACAGGTCCCTTTCCCCCTTGTGTGATCTCTTTGGGATACAGCCTTAGAAGTGGTATTGCTGGGTTAGAGGGTACACACGTTTTTATAGCCCTTTGGGCATAGTTCTAAATTGCTCTCCAGAATGGCTGGATCTGTTCACAACTCCACCAACATTGTATTAATGTTCCAATTTTCCCACATCCTCTCCAGCATTTATCATTTTCCTGTTTTGCCATGTTAGCCAATCTGACAGGAGAGATGTGGTACCTCAGAGATATTTTGATTTGCATTTCTCTAATCAATAGTGATTTAGAGCATTTTTTCTCTGAATTAAGATATCTATAGGCATAGATATCTTCCATTTCTTCCTCTGAAAACTGCCTGTTCATATTCTTTGATCATTTCTCAATTGGGGAATGACTTGTACTCCTGCAAATTTGGCTCAGTTCCCTGTATATTTTAGAGATGAGGCCTTCATCAGAGACACTGGTTGTAAAGATTTTCTCCCAATTTTCAGTTTCCCACCTAATCTTTGTTGCATTGGCTTTGTTTATACAAAAACTTTTCAATTTAACATAATCTGTTTTGCATTTTGTAATGCTCTCTATCTCTTGTTGGGTCATGAATTCTTCCCTTTCCCATAAATCTGACAGGTAAACTATTCCTTGATCTCCCAAATTGTTTGTAGTATCAGCCTTTATTCTTAAATCATGAACCCATTTTGACTTTATTTTGGGAGTCGGTGTAAGAAAGTGGTCTGTGCCCGGTTTCTACCATACCTTTTTCCAATTTTCCCAGCAGTTTTTATGAAATAATGAGTTCTTAGCCCAGAAGCTGGATTCTTTGGATTTATCAAAGAGTAGATTGGTATAGTCAGTGAGTACTGCAACTTGTGTACCTCACCTACTCCACCGATCCACCACTCTGTTTCTTAGCCAGTACCAAAATGTTTTGATGACTGCTGCTTTATAGCACAGTTTAATATCTGGTATGGCTAGGCCCCCATTGATTATCAGTCAATATCAATTAATCAACTAGACTTAGTTTTAGAAAGGTGTATTTACCAAGCAAGAACAGTTGGTACAATATATCTCTCCAAAAGGCCTGTGACATACTCTTCTATCAATATATACAGAATCCAGGCAAAAGTAAGCTCAAGCTTAGAGAGCAATGTGGCAAAGTCTAACTCACAGCTCTGGGTTTCTGAACATCCTTTTCTTCCTTTCACAGAGGAACTCATAGAGTATCTCTTAGAATATCTTATTAGTCATTTTAAGGGAGTGGAAATCTATGATTGATTGATTCAATTGATCCTCCACCCTTATGCTTATATATATGAATATGTGTACATATGTATATATACTTATGCATGTACATATATAAATATGCATACATATATTTACATCCATATCTATCTGGTTGTGGTATCCCATGATAGAACGTAAGCTCCTTAGTGTGGGGACAATTTCCGATAAACATTTATTAAGTGCCTATGATATGCCAAGCACTGTATTAAGCACTGGGGATACAATTAATAAAAAGAAAGGCAGTATTTCTTTTTTGGGCTTTGTAACACTAATGCCTAGCACAGTGCCAGGTACAGAGTCAAGTCTTAATAAATGTGCATAGCTTGACTGATTAACCTGATTATGAATTTCTCTGAATTTAGCAAGGTATTTCCTCGGATGATAGATACACAGTTGGTCACTGGATCCAAATTCTGCTTTGGCAGCTTGGAAGGGCTTGTCAGAGCTTGCACCCCAACGGCATAGCCTTTGAGAACCCGAAGTCACCTCCAAGGCATGGTCAGGCATCAAAGCAGGATGTTAGAGGAGTAATGAAGACACAAAGAATGAAGCAATGAATTAATGAATGAAACAAAATGATGAAAAACCATTTCTCAGTTATGTGCTAAATATAGTGATGAGTACTGGGAATACAAACTCAAAAAGTAATCCGTTCCCTTAAGAAGCTTACATTCTAATAGGGAGAGACAGCACATAGAGGGGTGGTAGTTAGACAGAGTAGACTTTACTACACCTCTTTCTAAAACAATGAAAGAGAAGATTTGATCATGGTTCTAGAATCACAGGGACAGTGCAAGTAGGTAAGTCTACAATGCCACCTAATTCTTCTGACAGTGTCAACTCTCTCTAGCAATACTTACTGCATACTCCCTCCAATGGCCATCATCCATCAGCCAGTCTGGTCAATTATATACCATTCCATTCCTTTGACCTACCCTAGATGCCCTGAAGTACCTTAGCTGGCTATGAGGCTTAGTGAAAGTTCTGATACAATCATGCTCTAGGTCAGTCCAGCTGTTCTCTGCATCCTTGGCACTGCAAAACCTCTGTGAAGAATTTCTTTCATGCTTTGCATGGTGCCACCAATATACCCCATATCGCTCTATTCTCCCAAGTCCTTGGAGGAACAAGTTAAAATTGGTTTTGTGCAGAGCAACAATAACAAAAAGTTAAGTAAATCTGCTTAATATTACTGTGGCTGAAATGAAATGCATAATTTAAACTAACACTCTGTCTTTGATTGGATTACTTAAATTTTACTCAATCTGGAAAAGAGATTAATGTTAATCATTTTCATTTTCTCTTCCCAAATAAGTCTGCTCTTTGTTTTTCACGAACAAATACAGGGTTATTATAGTTGGATTATTATTATTTTTAAGAATCAAAGAATTTAAAGACAAAGGGATCTTTGAGATCACCCAGTCAAACCTTTATTTTACAGAACAGAAAGCTAAGGTCCAGGGAAGTTGTAACTTGCCCAGTAGCACAGAGGTGGTAAGTGTTAAAGATGAGTAGAAAACAAGTCCTCTGACTTAAAATCCAGGATTCTTGCCAAAGAAGTAAAGTGATTTTCTCAAGGTCACGCAGGTGGTCATTAGGAGACTTGAGGTTTAAACACAAGCCTTGGCTATGGAGGCCAGTTCTTGAAACAGCCCCGGGTATTTTCTGCCTGATTTCTGTCCTTAGAGCATGCACAGCAATTTTCTGCCTGCTTCCAATCCAAACACAGGTGGAGGCTTGGTGAGCTACTTCCTCCCATGAAATGACTAAGAAGCAATGCTGGGTGGTGATGGAAATTCTAGTTGGTTGAGGAGCAGCAAGAGCTGATGACTCACACTTTGCTGAGGCAGAATTGCGCATGTATATAAGAGCAGTGATGGGCTTCCTCTGCTCCTTTCCTTAATGGTGAGAAGTAAGACCAAACTGTTCTGGTCTGCTGGGTGGAGGAACAGCAGCAAGTTGTATGCCCTGACCTGGCCATCCTGGGCCCACGAGCAGACGATGCCTTTGTTTCATTTGTGTTTGCTTTTCCTTGTCCTTAGGTGAATGAGTATTCAGAGAGGGGAGTGTTCAGTGCACTTGGGGAGCTATTAGAGGCGGCAGAGGTGCCGCTGGCAATCAGAATGGGGAGCTGAGGTCACTGGAGCAGCAGCAAATGACAAAGAGCTTGAAGACAGAGGTAGAAGGAATGGCAAGACAGTCACCTGAGGAAAAGTAGGAAAGCGTCAAACGTTCCTTTTGTATACATACTGAGTTCTGGCTCAGCAACTTGAGTCATCGATCCTTCTGCTTCCTCAGCCAACCAAAAGATTTTTCATCACTAAATAGCACCAGCCAAACCTTGGTCACTCATGGTCAAAAGTGGGCTCGTCAAGCTTCCACATGTGGTTGTATTGGAAGCAAGAGGAAAATATTTGTGCATATTCTAAGGACTAACACCAGGAAAAGAAAATATGCATCTACTTCAAGGACGGGCATCTCTTGGCCAGTCAGTTAGAAATTACTTTAAAGATTAAAGCTCATTTACTCTAACTCCCTACAGGTTACCCTTTTTATTCACATATACATTTGACGTAAATGCCTCCATTCACGTTGCGTTCTTCAGTCCTTAATGTATAGCCTGAATGACTACTTGTTGGGAATGTTATAGCAGGTATTCCAGAGGCCATCTCCAGTTGTCCAGATCTGTGTCTTGCCACTGGACCCAGATGGCTCTGGAGGAGAAAGTGAGACTGGAGACCTTCCTGGTACGTGGTCCTCTTCAAGAATGAAGGACAAATAGTGGTAGGTATTCCTGAACAACTATAGGTTGGAGCAGATGGCCTCTGTACTCTGAGATGGCCTTCAGACTCTGAGAATGTGTGATTCTGAGACTAATGGGACATAGGGGAGTAATATAGAGGCAGGAGTCAAAGATGAGATGATGACTTTGAGCCTGACTGACTGGAAGGATAGTAAGAAAGAAAAAAATGGTTTCCTATTACCTGCAAGATGAAATATAATCTTTCTCTGGCATTTGAAGTTTTTCACAACCTGGCCCTGCTAATGTTTCCAGCCTTGCACATTACTCACCTCCATAATTCTCATAGGTGTGCATGGAAGGTGGGCTGGGTGTGCCGGCTCACCGTGGGAGAGTATTACCATTGCTTCTTCATCTTCCCCCACATATAAAAATCTGTCTCTCATCTCTGAGCCTTGAATGGCTCAGATGATGTCTAGAATGATCTACTTCCTCAACTCCACCTCCTGGAATCCCTAATTTCCTTCAAGAATCAACTGAACTGTGAGGTATCTATCTTGCATGTACTTATATACATATATTCACTTATTAAGTACTTACTAAAAGCCTACTGTAAATGCTAGACAGTGTGCTAGATGCTAGTGAAACAAAGATGAAAGTAAAACATCTCTACCTTCTGGGAATTTACAATCTAGTGAGGGGAGACAATACAAATACATACGCACACACACACACACATATGTGTGTGCGTGTGTATGGATGTCTACTTGTTATCTCTCCACATTTGAATGTAAGCTCCTTGAGGGCAAAATCTATTGCACTTGTGTTTTCCAAAATTGAGTACAGGCATTGACACATAACAGGATCTTAATAGGGAAAGCTGGGGGTATAATAAATAGAGTTCCAAGCCTAGAGTTGGAATCAGGAAGTAGTCATGAGACCCTGACCAAATCACTTTACTTCTGTTAGTCTCGATTTCCTCATCTGTAAAACGATATCACCTATCTCTCATGATTGTTGTGAGGATCAAATGAGTTCATAATTGTCAAGTGTTTAACACAATGCCTGGTATATAGCAAGCACTATTTAAGTGTTAAAAAAATTAATTAATATTAATAATAATTCTTGTTGATTGATTGAAGTTAGAAAAAATAAGCAATTTTCAGGAAAGGATTATGAATTCAGCTTTTAGTGTATTGAATTTGCTATAAAGAAAAAACTTTCCTAATGAGTTAAGTTGTCCCAGATGGGATCCCTTGGGAGGTGGAGGGTTCCTTTTCACTCGATGTGGTCAAGCCAAGGATGAATTACAGTTTTGGATTTATGTTGCAGAGGTGATTTTTGCTCCACTCTAGGGTGTACTGTTTGGCTTCTGAAATCAATCGATCAACAAATGTTTATTAAAAGCCTAGCATTGTAATAGATGCTGGTAATATCAAAACAGAAGGGAAACAGGTCCTACCCTCCAGGAGCTTATAATTTAGTGACAGGAGGCAAGATGGACTTACCTTAGTCTGTGGAAAATAGATATAGGGTTTTGATTTGTTTTTTGGTGGGAAGAAGGCACTAGCAGCTACAGGGATCAGAAATGGCTTTTTTGAGGGGGGGAGGGCAAGGCAATTAGGGTTAAGTGATCTGCCCAAGGTCACACAGCTAGTAAGTGTGTCAAGTGTCTCAGTCCAGATTTGAGCTCAGGTCCTCCTGACTCCAGGGCCGGTGCTCTACTCACTGTGCCACCTAGCTGCCCCATGAAATAGCTTCATAAAAGATAGTGTTTGACCCTGTACTTTGTTCATTTTTATTTTGTTGTATTAAAATTACTCTTAAAAAAGGTGACAAACTAGACATTTAGGAGACACATGTACCTATTGTGCTGATTATTTGGCTTGACTAAACTTATTGTTAAAAAGCAAAATTTCTATTTGGGGGTGAAGAAGTTAGTAGAGATGAAAAAAACAAAGAAGAAGTAGACAAGAAAGAAAAGAATGTTAATGAAACATTTAAAAATACTGAAAAGAGAATAGAAGGAAGCTCAGAAGGGGACATGAAAGTAGGGCAATTTTGGTACTATCATATTAAATTTAAATATGCACTTACAAAACCAAACTGCATGTAATTGAAGTTCATAGTTTCAGTTGCTAACCTCTTTTCCATTCTTATTTTTGCCATTTGCAATATTTACATTGGTGGATGTTTGTTAAGTTCATAATAGAAAAGGAAACTTTTTAAAAAAGCAAATGAAAGAAAGTGCTTGAGCTGAGCTTTGACAGAATCTAAGAGGTTCTAAGAATTCTAAGAGTTTGGAGTGAGGAGGGAGTGCATTCCAGATATGAGGGACACAACTTGAACAAAAGCACAGAGGAGAGAGGCCAGGAGTGTCCTGTGTGAGGATCTCTTCCCATTTTTAAAATTCTGTGCTTCTGTCAAGTCCATGTTTCTGTGGGGCATCCAGGTGGAACTAGCCTATAAGCAATTGGAAAATGTTGATCTGGTACTTTGGAGTCAGGTTGGATTGGAAAGGAGGTACAGATTGTTGAGTCAGCCACTTGGGACTAGAAGTAATAATCGAATGCGTAAGACTGAATGACTTTTCCAAGTGAGAGAGTAGAGGGAAGAGAAGATGCCTGAGGACCTAGGCCTTGGAGAGGGTCTTCATTTATAGGTGAGGACTTAGGCCTTTTGGCAGCCAGGTGGCACAGTGGATAGAGTGCTAGTCCTGGAATCAGGAAGACTCATTATTCTGAGTTCAAATCTGGCCTCAAACACTTACTAGCCATGTGACTCTGGACAAGTCACTTAATCCTATTTGCTTCAGTTTTCTCATCTATGAAGTGAGCTAGAGAAGGAAATGGCAAACCGTGCCAGTGTCTTTGCCAAGAAAACCCCAAAAGGAGTCACAAAGAGCTGGACACAACTGAACAGCAACAACTTGGGCCTTGGAGAGGTTTTCATTTACAGGTAAGAAAAAAGAAGAGCTAGAAAAGGAAATCAAGGAATAATGTTCAGAAAAAAGGAATAATAATGTGTCCAGTGTCCCAGATGCCATGGAAACACCTAGGATCCAGAAGGTAGAAGTCATTAGCTGACTGATGCAACAGCCAGGTTGAGGATGATGAGGACTGAGAAATATCATTGGATCAGGCAACTAATTTATTATAAAAGACCTTTACAGCAACACTTGTATAAAATGATAGGTGGTGGAGGCAGATTTCAAGGAGAACTTACTGTGGTACTGGTGAAAAGAAGGAAGGCCACAAGAAGCTCTCTAGAAATTGAAGTGATAAGCAAGAGAGAATATAGTATAGTAACTGGGTGAGAGAATAGCTACAGAAAAATCTTCCCTGTTCCCCTTTCTCCTCAATGAAAGAATAGATTTGATCATGCTTGTAGGCAGAAATAAAGGAGGTATTAGAACAGAAAAGATTAAATATGTATGAGAGAGAGGGGAGGATTAATAAAGAAAGGTCTCGGAGGAGTGTGGGCATCATGGGGCAGCGGACAAGTGTTGGATTTTCAATAGTGGACATGAGTTCAAATCTCAGTGCTGCTACTTACAATACACACAACCTAGGATAAGTCACTCCGTACTCTGGCTTCAGTTTCCTTGTCTATAAGAGGAAGATAGACTGGGTGACCTCTTAAGATCTCTTTCAGTTCTAAATCTCTTTAATCTGATGGGGGTGGGGAGAAAAAAGAGTTGATGGGGTTAGCCTTAGAAAGGAAGATGGATGTCCTGCTGAAACAGAAAGGAAGACAAGAAGAAAAGATGGGTAAAACTGAAGAAAAAACAAACAAGTATATTTGGAGGTGTGAAGTAGTACAAGGGAGCTCCTTCTGCATGACTTTGATGTTTTCAGTGGCCTAGGAGATGGGTCATTTTCTGAAAAGGATGAGCCTTGAGGTTGGAGGTTGGAAGAAAGTGGTAAAACTCAGAAATGGTTCCAAGGGGTAATACAATAGGAAATTGATAAAATATGAGTAAAAGGACTACTAGTAAAGATTATTGAGGACCAAATCATTGGTAAATATAGAAAATGTTTAGTAGCTCCAATCAACTTTGTTTCTCATCTTTTATTGGCAATGCTTGGTAGGCCAGGAAGAGGAGGAGGAGAAACAGATGTGGAGGAAAAGTTTATCAAGGAAGGAAGGGAAGAAAGTCAGGATGATGACAGATTTCAGAATGTTGGTGAGCATGGCTTTGAGGTAGCATGCTACATAGATCAATGGGCTTGGAATCAGGGAGACCTGAATTTGAAACTTACCTCAGACCTCTACTAGTTGAGTAACTCTGAGTAAATCATTTAGCCTCTGCGTAGGATGGCCCGTAAGGAATTTTCCACCTCAATATTTATGATCATGTGACCCATGAATGGGTTCCAGTTTGGAAAAAGAAGCAAAAGAAGCCAGTATCGGAATGATGACTCTCATTTTAGTGGTTCAAGTATACATGACTTACTTCATCACTGTGAATCCGTCCATACTTTAGCTTTAGTAGATAGTCGACAAGCATTTATTAAGTGCCTGCCATGTGCCAAACACTGTGCTAAGCCCTGGGAATACAAAAAAAAAGGCAAGAACGGTCCCTGCCCTCAAGAAACTCAGAATCTAATGGTGGAGAAAACATGTAAATAACTGGATATTTACAACTTGTGTGTGGAGTAAACGGAAGGTAGTATTAGAAGATTCCGGCATCTTGGGAGACTAGACTTCCTGTAGCATTTGTATTGAGTCTTGAGGGAATCCTGGAAAACTAAAAGGAAGAGGTGAGTGGGGAAGATATTACAGGCCTGGAGCCCTTCTAGTTTAAAAACACAGAAATAGAAGGTGGAGTAAAATGTGTAAGGAACAGCACACGGGCCTGTGTAGCAAGAACCCAGAGGGCTTGGAAAGGTGTAAAGTATAAGCAAGTTGGAAAGATAGAAAGGCATCTGGTTATAAAGAGTTTTAAAGTCTTTATTAATTGATGAGATTATATACAAATGTATGCACATATACATATATTATACATTTACATGCTGAGTTCATATCTATACATGCACATGTGTCTCTATGTTTATGTGTACATCTGTGCAATACACACACACATATGTATATATACATATATATATATACATGAAAGAGGGGAGGATTAATAAAGTACATAAACACATACACTCACTTCTCAGGATCTTCGAGTTTCACTAAATAACTGCCTGCTGCTACTTAGATCCAGCTCTGGAATAAAATGATTCTGCCCGATGTAGGGGCTTGGGGACATGAGCTCTACTTGAAGAGACATTGGAGAAAGTTGGAGAGTGGATCTGGGGGGATCTTGCTGTTTATAAGATAGCAAATGTATCGGAAGAGCAAATGAGTGAGGAGACCCCCCTGACAACTTACAGCTCAGAGCTACACCTCATCACTGCCCCTGGGCAGAATTAGTGAAACCATTTCTTCTTCCTCCTTAAATATCACTGGGGACAATTCCAGTCCTTTGCCCACCTTCACTACTTAATCTTTTATTATTATGAAATAGCTAGGCTTAGGTTGTAGTAGAATATAAGCTCTCCGAGGGCAGACACTACAAAGCTTTGATTTTGTAACCCCACAGCCCAGTCCAATTAAATGTCTTATAGGAGGCACTTAATAAGTGTGTGTGTGTGTGTGTGAGAGAGAGAGAGAGAGAGAGAGAGAGAGAGAGAGAGAGAGAGAGAGAGAGAGAGAGAGGGAGAGAGAAGGAGGGAGGGAGGAAATGTCTTGGGGACATGCTACTTGGCACTTTGAGAAACTTGTTCTAATCTCCCCTGAAGTCATTGTGTTAAATCCATAAATTAGCTGAAATATTTAATTGAGATGAGAGAGCATTTTTAAAACATTGTAGCTGCTTCCAGAAAGTGAAGAAAAATCTCTTAGAGATTAAGTGAACAGTAGTGACTAAAACCTGGAAGATCTGGAGACAATTGGCAGTAGGTTCCCTCCAATTCCCCTTTTCCTCCTTCCAACACTGAGCTCATCCCAGGCGGCTTGCCTTCACTTTGTCCTTTCAATGTTTCCCTATTTCCTGCTGTTCATTTATGTACAGTTTAAGAGGTAAGCCCTTTAGAGCAAGGCCTTTTGTCTTCTGTGTCTAACTCTTTTAAATAGTCATGTTTCCTTAGAATACTTTAGAAACAAGAATAGAGAAAGTTGACAGTTTTTTTCTTTTCTTTCTAGGGAGTTTAATACATGTGACAGGCATCAAGAGAACAGAAATTTCCCCTGGGACTAGGGGGAGGGTGTTATCGACAGCACAGGATTGTCACAGATACCCTAGGGCAGCAGTGACTATTATATGATAATAATACTGTGTCCTATCTAATGGATCCAAAACTTTTGGAGAAAAGTCCTGCAAATTTTTCTGAGACCAGCTTCAATAAGTTCCTAGAGTTCTCATTATGAAAACTTGGGGTACTAAAAAAGCAGCTAGAAGACAGAGGGGATTGGATTGGACTTGGATTCTGAAAACCCGAGTTCAAATGCTGACTCAGATGCCTATTAGCTGTCTCTCCCTGGGCAAGTCATTTAACCCCTGTTTGCCTCAGTTTCATCATCTGTAAAATGAGGATGCTTGTAACAGCATCTGCTTCTTAAGGTTATACTAAGAGTGAAATCAGATAATGTATGTAAAGTGTTTTGTAAATTGTAAAAGCCCTATGTAAATTTTAGCTCTTAAGGTACAAATCACTGGGCATCTGGACACTCCAGTAGCTCAGATCAAAGGCTGAAGTTAGAGGTGTAAGGCTCTGATGGTCTGCCACTAACTAGATACAGAAGCTTGGGTAAGTTCTTCCCCCTTTCTTAGCCTCAATTTTCTCATCTGTGAAATGCAGGCTTTTGGAAAAAGCAGAACTGAACACTGTATACTAATGGCCAAGTGTGGTTCCTATGAGAGTGGAGAAAATAGGTCTCAGTCTCCTTTAGGTAGAGGTGAGGAGCTACGCCTGCTAAATACTACATACACTGTTGGATGTGACTGACTTGTAGGTTGATTATACTGCACTGCTTTTTTTCTTTCTATTTCTTTTTAAAATTCTTTGTTACCAGGGACATATTTGAAAATGAAGATAAGTTAAAAACAAAAATATCAGTAATAATGAATTTTTTTAAAAAAGAAGGAAAAGTTTTGCCTGGATGCTCTTGAGATCCCATTCTACTGACCACAGTGAATCTAAAGGTAATTTAAAACATCAGCCAACATCTTGAAGAGGTGGTGGTTGGAGAAGGGCTGAAAGTGGTCTATTCTGAGGGCTTCTGAAATCAGGCTATAAAGGTAGGACACATTTTGCTTAGATGACTACCCCTGGTTCGTTGTAAACCAATAGCAGAAGATTAATCATAATCCCACAGATCATTGAATTTTAGAACTAGAAGGTACCTTAGAGTTCTTCATCTTTTACAGATGAGGGAATTGAGGCCCAGAGAAGTGGGATTCTAACTCAGGTCCTCAAATTCTAAATCTAGTCCTCTTTTTGGTAAATCACAATGAATTTCTTTGAACACTTTAATTAATTCCGAGGTATCTTTGACGTAATGAAAAGGATCTTAGATTTCAAATCAAGACACCTTGATTCAAAACTCAGATCAGCTAGTCACCCCACTTCTCTGGACTTTCATTTCCTCATCTGTAAAAGGGAGAGAACAGCACCTATATGATGACTACTTTGTGGGGCTAGTGTGACATTTGAGCAAGATGGTAGATGTCAAACACTGTGAATCTGAAAAGCCATGCATAAATGTGAACAATGACTCTGAAGATCCTGCCAAAGCTATGTTGACTGTCTTTACCTTAGCTGAAGTCACTTCACAAACACTGAATGAGGGGAGCCCCTGAGTGGAGGGCGGGGTTGGGGGTGATTATAGTCAGTCACTAAATGTGTCCTGTCCTTGCCAGACTAGCTGGCTGACATTTCCCTCATCAGGTCATTTCATTAGACAATGAACAGGAGGACAAAAACATTCTAGAGGAAAAAAAATCCTCCAGCAAACACAACTAACTAACCATCTATTGTCTCTCTCTTTATTAAAGGTCAAATAGGATTATTGCAACTAATTACAGGTACCATGAGTTTGGCAAGATCTGTTGTTATCATAACAGAATCAGGCCTGGTTACTGACTTTGTAAGAAGAAGCCTGATACAAGGATTGACTCACCTGGGAATTTAAAAATTTCTTTTTGCATGATTAAGCTTGGGAATTAAAATTTATTGGATCAGACCAACCAAGAAATCCTGGTCAGAAATAGAAACTCTCTTTTATCAAGTTCCTTCCCTTTTCCTCTCTATGTAGAGTGCTTATTTCATTTAAGTACATGCCAACTACATATAATATGAAGAGGATACACATACACACAGACACATATAATGTAGTTTGGGCATTTAATGAGGTAATTATACACGTTAACTGGTTTCCTCGAGAAATCAGAGATATAAAGTTTCCCACCATTCTTTCCCCCTCACAGCTCCATATTTTATAAAGCTCTTATTAATTTGCAAACCAGTTAATTATGATTCCCCCAGACTAAATAACTGTACAGTTGGAGATGCACTAGATGAGTGGTTATGGCAGGGGAAAGCATTTTTTTTCTTTGCCTATTACACATATTGTTTTAGGTAATTAACATCCACTTTGTAGTGGCAACCCCGACGCCTCACTGTCTGAACAGTGCCTTGGCTTGAGGCCCCTAAAGCAGCCCTGGTGCACTTCTGGCAAAATCATGTGATATTGTTACATAATTCCAAGGGATGAAAGCCATTGTGTAGATTCAGGTTGATTAAAAGGGGATTTAAATACAGATCTTTGTAGACATGCGTAGCTCTACACACACACACACACACACACACACACACACACACATGCACACACACACACACACACACACACACTGGTCTTTTTGTATGTATGGTTTTTCCCACATTCAATCTGACATGTTTTCAGAAAAGTACAAAAACAAAGCAGCAGATAAATTCCTGCAGCCTTTTCCCAGAGGGCAAAAATTGAAGCAATGGTGTGGGAGTTGCCAGGAGGGCCATTTTGGCTCTCTGTAAAGGAACACTTCCTAATGGTCATTGCCGTGCCAAAGTAGAAGGAACTAAGTCAAGAGACAGTGGCTTCCTCCTCACTAGAGTTACCAGTGGCTACTTGTCAATGAAGATATCAGTGAAGGGTTTCCTACTCAGATACTGGCTGGGCTAGATGGCCCTTGGGATCTCTTCTAGTCCTGAGATTCTGTGATTCCAAGTTGTCCCTTGTCATGTGTAGGTTTCAGTTTGGGGTGGGGGGGGTATCTAGACCAAAAGAAGAGGTTTTGAACATGAATAGATAATGTTAAATAAAGTAAATTCTTCTCTCTGCCCAGTCCTACTCTCTTCTCAAATTCACCTACCTCTATGGAAAGGCTAGAGGACTCCGTTTCTTGAGTGATTTCTCAAGCAGTCGTTGCTTTCCTTCCCATCCTGTGGCCTGTGTGATCACCCTTCTCTGAACCAAGAGGAGACAGTGTGTATTGTCACAGTTCAGTTGAAACCATTCCCAAAATACTTGGCAATTCTCAGCTTCAGAGTACATTCCTTAGCCTCAGAAGACATGGTTATGGAGCATTTAAAATCATTTGACCCATGTAACTCAAATTGCTCCTATTAACAGAAAGTTATGTATGGCATTGTGCAATCTAAAGTAGTATTTCTCCATAATCTTTTGCATTCTTGTCTTCTTAAAGGCTTCAATAATTTATAATCCAAAACGTTTTATTTTGTCAAAACGTAAAACTCTGTAGTTTGAAGATACAAAGTTAGAGCTGGGGCAAGCAGGGGTGGTGGAGGCAGCTTGGGATGTAGATTATTAGAGCTGGATAGGGCTTTAAAAAGCATAGAACTTGGAATATCAGACTTGGATGGCACCTTCTAACATACAGCACAGAATGTCCGAGTTGAAAGGACCTTCGAATATATAGTAGAATGTGAAAACTGGGAGGAGACTTAGAACATAAAACATACTAGAAAGGGCACACAGAAAGTCAGAATTGAAAGGGACTTTAAAGATTACCTAGTCCATCCTTCACTTTTTACAGATGAAAAAATATACTGAGGCTTAGAGAAGGAAAAGTAATTTGTTTAAAGATAATATAGTTGATTTAATGACAGAACAAGAGCTAGCACCCAGGTGATCCGAACCCCTGCCCAGAATTCTTTCCAATATACAGTGTTTCCTCTTACTCCTCCTTCCTTTTCCTCACCACACTTCTAGGAAGAGGACTATATTGCCAAATTTGGATCCTTTATAGGGTAAGATTTTTCCATATTTGATACGCCCCGTTCTTCACATGAGTCCTTATAGGTGGGATAGTGAAAGGGGACACTGACTATAGAATTGGAAGAGTTTGGTTTAAATCTGTCCTCAGACACTTACTACTCGTGTGCCTCCAAGCAAGTCATTTATGATCTCTCAGCCTCAGTTTCTTCATCTGTAAAGTGAGGGGGTTGAACTAGATGGCCCCTAAGGTCCCTTCCAGATCTGTATCTAACGATTCTATGTTGCCTCATTACGGCATTGCCTTGATTGTGGGTTCTCGAAGGGTATGCCAGTGTAGAGCAAGCCCCGGCAGGCCCAGCCATTGAGCCAGGAGTACAAGCTCCATGTGTTTTTTTCCAAGGACCGGATTAGCTAAGAGAGAAGAGATTAATCGTTAGAAGATGTGCAGTTAGGGATGATTTTCCTTCCCTTCCCTTTTCTTCCTTTCCTTCTCTTCTCTTTCCCCCCATCTCTTTTCTTCCCTTCCCCTCCTCTCCCCTCTCCTCTCCTCTGCTCTCCTTTCTTTTCCTTCAACAATATTCATGCATATGGTTTACTTAGGGATGGGATGGCTGGCTACCATTAGCATCACCAGAGGGAGGACCCATTTCAAAAACCTTACGGGACCTTGAAGTATTGGAGTTAGATTTGTCCAGTAACGCCATTCATTGCCTGTGACTCTCCCTGAGCCATCATTAGAGGTTGGAGGATTTTACCAACACTTTGCTAGCTGGAAGACTGAATAATGGTTGCAATTTTTCAAAGCAGAAGGAAGTCTTCTCACTTTGGAGCTCTTAGTACAATATGTTAATCTCAATCCATTATCTGAAAGATGCAAACCGATAAGCCTTTTCTAGAACTAGTAAGTGGGGCTGTAAATCAGTCCCATAAATTAAGCCAGTGCATAAGTCACAACACAGCTATGCAAACAAGAGGGAAACTAAGAGAAGGAAGGACATACATCATATATTGAAACAGGGAAAGGCCACACCCCAAAGAAAAATGGTTTTGTATTTGTTGGAATAATTTATTATTTACCTTTTTGGCTGGTTCACAGTTGCCAGTATAAAATACACTTTAATGATCATACCATTGAGTGTTTTCCCAGTGAGAGTTATGCCAAGTAAGTAAAGGAATCTATGAACAGGCTGAACAGGGATGATGAAACTGTACACATCATAGGCCTGTGGTGAGAAAGACTTTGGTGAATCCTGGATGTCTGATGATACTTTCATATTCCCATAATCATCTTGTTGATGGTCGTCTAGTCCCATCTCCCCATTCTATAGATAAAGGAACTGAGACTGAGAGATGGGAAGTCACTTATCCAAGGTCAGGCTGCTAATAAGCAGTGATTAAATTCAAATGTGAACTAGTAAGCATTTATTAGTCCCTCTGTGCAGCCACTATACTCATCACTAAACATGTAAACAATAAGCATTTATTAAGTGCCTGCTATGTGCTATGGTATATTCCAGGAGGACTAGCACCACTGGTATGAGGGCTTGCCAAGACCTTTTCAGGGTTGCTCACCCACCTTTGGTGCCCACCAATCACCCAATTTTTACCTCTGGCTTTGAGAAACTGTAGCTTGCAGAGAGACCACATCCTGATAAGCTATCTCTGCAGATGGGCTAAACTAGGCTGAGGGTAACCAATGGGCCTCAAATCCATAGGTGAGTAGGGGGATGTCTACCTCAAGCATGTGAACACATCCCCCAGAGGAATGGATGGATGAGAACAATTTGTTCCAGTGGCCATGCAAGTGGCTGAAGCAGGCATTACAGAGTGCTTAGAGCTTGGTCAGATGTTGAAGATGCCAAGGTCATCCACTGCATCCTGGGCCATGGCCAGCCCTCTTGACTTTTGTCCTGCCATTGAACTTTGATGATTGTGGAAGACAGAGTGAGGCTGACAAATCTTTACAGAATTGCCTCACTTAAATCCAATTCACATAGGAGTCAAGACATTACCCTATGTTGTCACTGGTCCTCTTTGAAAATGGAAGGCACACAACAACAACTATGCGTGTATATATTTTGCTAGGCAGTTGGGGTATAAAGACCCAAACAAGACAGCCCTTGACATTGAGAAGCAATAGGGGACAGCATAAATATAAATTATTGTTACTATTATTAATAATGGTGGTATTATTATAAAAATACAAAATATGCACTAAATAATGTTAAAGTCAGCCAGGGTGTTAATTAGCAATTGGGGTCCATGTTACGCCTCTTGTAAGAAGCTCCATTTGAACTTAGTTCTGAAGTGAGAAGTGAATATGTTTGGGCCATGGGAAGTAGCCTGTGCAAAACAGAGAAAGACGAAGTCCCTCCCTACTCCCCCTAAACACCCCCTGCCTTCTACTGAGAAATACAAAGTATGCAGAGATGAATAAATACGAGGTAATTTGAGGACAGACAAAGTGCTAGACTGGGGGATTAAGAAAGTTTGCTGTGGGAAAAGGCACCTGGATTAAGCCCTGAGGCAAGAGGCAGAGATGAGGAGGAAATGCCTTCTAGGCCTGGGAGAAAGCCTGCCCTAAGACTGGAGATGAGAGATGGAAGGTCACGTTCACCAACTGGGCTGAAACAGAGTTCATAAAGGGGAGCAATGTGGAATAAATCCAGAAAGGAAGCTTGGTACCAAACCATGAGGGTCTTAAACACTAGGGTAAGAAGTTTGTGTTTTATCCTCAAGGTAACAGGGAGTCATTTGTAGAGGACAGTGACATGGCTAAGCTTATACATTAGGAAATTTTTATTTTATTTTATTTTGCAGTTAAATGCAAGATAGATTGGAGATTGGACAAAATGGAAGCAGAGAGACTTAGGAAGCTACTACAATATTCCAGGATGAAGAGCAGAGCTGAGATTAGAATGTAGGTCTAGAATCTAGAAGCACAAAGCCTAGAATCCAGAACCACAGAATCTCAGTTATGGAAGGAGTCTCAGATTCCATCTAGTTCAAAAGATTCCTTTTAATAGTGAAAGTGTCTGAGCACATGGTGGGCTCAATGATGATTTATTGCACTTGAAGGTGAATACCATAAAAGATTATTCTAACGAAAAATCTAGTTTATTTCTACCTTTTGGGTCCATGGAGGCATCTTTTAATGCCCTGAGAGAAAACTGGAGAAATCACTACTCCATCATTCTAGAAACATGTCTGACTAGAGCAAATAAAATAATTAGGGGAAAAAAGACATAGGAAAACAAGAGAAAAGGCAGAAGATGTTGAAATCAAGTACACACACAGACACCCTTTGAGCAGTTACAATCTGAACCTTATTCCCACTAAGACAACGGAACAGAGAGGCAAATAACCATAATAGCAGATAATATTCCATAATCAGAACTAATATCATTACAAGTAATAATAACTGGCATTAATATAATACTCTAGAGTTTGCAAAGTTCTTTATATAAATTTTCTCTATTGATCCTCACAGCAACCCTCTGAAGTAAGTATATTTGGGTAATTAATTACCATTTTACAGATGACGAAACTGCTACTCAGAGCTGTGAGTGCTCATGGACAAATAGCTACCGAGAAGAGGGAGAATTTGAACCCAGGTCTTCCCAATACCATCATTCCAGCTACCATGCCAGACTGTCTCTAAATTCTCCTGTCTGGTTTTGAAAAGTTAATACATTGGTGCCTCTGATTTTCTAGGACTATGCCTCAAACAAAAGAGTGAAGGACTAATCAGAGATGTCAGAGAGATGTCTCTGAGCATCTCCTTCAAGGAAGCCTCTTCCATAGACAGCATCACCTCTTAGAATGGTGTAAAAGCACCAAATTAATCAAAGTAGCCATTTCTCAAGGGGAGGGGAGAATTTTATAGATGGAGTGCTTCCCAATTTTTTCCTTGCTTCTTTTGTTTATTCTGTTAGATTTTTTTCACTCTATGTCCCAGGAAAATGAGAATTCCCTGAGCATGGAGCACAGAATACAGACGTCTCTCTCTCCCTCCCACATTCTTTCTGGGAGTAGGGCTCCTGCATTGGAAAAACTGATTTTCCATGAGCCTGAGAGCTAAACTATGCTGAGTCTGGCCCTGGCTGGGACCTCTTGGAGACCAGTTCATGATGACTGGACAAGACTTGTCATAGGATTGCTTTGCCATCAGTCTGCTACAATCCTACTTCTCATGGCTTGTGGCTCAAGGGCAAGTTTACATTTGCTCCATTTCATTGGCAAGTAACTCCAGATCTTCCACTAGCCATGTGCCCTTGAGGCAAGCGTGTGCTGGTAAATGTTTAACAACCGGCTCTCCAGACAAAAAAAGTACATGTGACACATTTTAAAGTTTAATCTGCATTATTAATACTTTCTCAATCACTTTCATAAGGCTAGACAATCAAAAAAACAAGCCCTGATTTGTAAGGTTAAAATTAATAGCCAGCTCCAGCAGGCCAATATAAGCCTGGTCTAGCACACCCCTGCCATGAGATAATATGTTATTACTAGATTTAGAATAAGAGGACCCAGATTCAAATTCTGATGCTGCTATTTAGTGACAGTGTGACTTTATTTAAGTCACTTTATCTCTCTTGGCCTCAGTTCCTGCTATGAGAGCTTTAGATGAGAAAATCTCCAAGGGTTCTTAGAGGTCTAAGTTGGTCTAAGTCTATGATCCACTCTAGAAAATTACGTAGATATCCAAAAACTGAGGAGAGGTTAGCCTGCATAATAACGTAAATGTATATTTTGTATGACACATGCAAAACACACAAATATATGAGAGGCAGCAAGAAGTAAGGGGTAAACAGCTGGACGTGGAGTCAGGAGGAGCTGTATTCAAGTCTTATCCCTTACACATACTGGCTGTGTGATATCACACAAGTCACTTAATATCTCAGTGCCCTAGGCAAGTCTCAAAGACTGTAAGTTGTGGAGAAGTTGCTTATCTTCATGGGCAAAAACACATATAGACATGAGTGTTTGTATATATGTACACACATATATACACATATACATACACACGTATACACACACACACACACACGCATACACACACACACACACGTGATACAGTAGATAGAGCACCAGGCCAGGAATCAGGAAGACCTCTTCCTGAGTTCAAATCTGGCCTCAAACACTAGCTATGTGACCCTGAGCAAATCACTTAAACTTGTGTGCCTCAGTTTCTTCATCTATAAAATGAGCTGGAGAAAGAAATGGCAAACCTCTCCAGTATCTTTGATAAGAGATGGGATAATGAAGAGTTGGATGCGACTGAAACAACTGAACAATAAAATGACAATATATATGCGTATATGTACATATGTATATGTCTATATGTGTGTATGTATACGTATGTAATTTTGGGAACTAGATACTAGAGCTCCCAGTGAAGAACGTCCTCTACCCATGAAGATAAGCAACTACAGATAGGTAGATAAATAGATAGATCGATAGATAGATAGATAGATGATAGATAGATAGACACACATATATAATGTAATGTGTGTATGTGCATGTACACACACTTTCCTCTCATCAATCCTAAAAGGTAGGCAATACTCTGTCCCCACTTTACAGATGTGGAAACTAAGTCTTGGATAGTTGAAATGACTTGCCCTGGGTTACATAGACAGTACGAGGCAGAGCTAGGATCTCAACCCACGTTTCTTAATTACCGGTCAGCATTCTTTCCATGATACTATACTTAGAGATCTCTAAAGCCACTTCTGCTCTAAAAGTCAATGGTTCAATTACAAGATAATTTCTTTTTGCTTCCTAATTTCCACGATAGCAGAGCACACCCTTCCTGCCTTCTCCACAAGCCCAGCATGGGCACACAACAGAGGCCAATTGAACACAAGGGGGTGCTATGCTACAACCAGATTGCCCTGGAGCGGGGGGCGGGGTGGGGGTGGGGGGGTCTTTCCAGAAAGTTGAAGTTTCTGCTGGCAAATAAAGCTGGGTCATACTGAGGGAATAAAGCAGAAGAGTTTTCTTTTAACTACTGATCCCACCAATCACAATACATAAATCCCATTTCTCCCATTTTCCAGAAAAAGGCAAATTTTACAAAACAGACAAACAAAAAACAACACTTGACCACCCAAACATCTACTGCTAGTCATTTACTTTTCCAGGTTTCCATTAAGAGGTGCCAATCCAAAATGTGGATATTAGGTGTTTAATAAATATCTGTTGACCTGATAAAATTTGATATTAAGAGCAGCATATTATAGGAGAAAGAGTTCTGGATTTGGGGCCAAGAAGACTGGATTCGAATCCTAGTCCACTGTGTGACACTGAGCAAACCACCTACTCTCTTCGGTATCTGATTTCCTTCATTTGTGAAATGAAGGGGTTAAGTTAAGTTATTTTAAAGTAATTTTTAACTCTATAATCTATGATTCTATGATCCAAAAATCAAAGAGTAGAATTAAAGATGTAGTAAAAATTAATCCAACAAACCTTTTTAAAGCACCTACTATGTACAGAGCACTTTTCTTAGAACTGGGGATCCTCAAAACTTATATGAGATTTGATACCTGACCTCATGAATTTCCATACTAGTAGGGGACAAGGACATATGCAGAAATAACTATAATGCAAGAGAAGCCTAATAGATCTATAGGAATATATATACATATATTAACACACATATATTTATATCAATACACACCTATACATATATACACATATAACGTGTATATATACATACATATGTATACATATAACATACACATGTGCATATGCATTGTGTGTATAGATACCTATATACGCATACACACATATGTATGTGTGTATGTATGCATATATATACATGCATGCATGCGCACACGCACACACACACGCACACACACACTGGGGTAGTCAGGGAAAACTTCCTATTGGAATGAGGAGAGACCAATTAGGAGGTAATTGCAATAATCCGGACAAAAGGTAATGAGAGTCTGAACGAGGATGGTGACTTTGTGAATGGCGAGAAGGGGATGGATGCGAGATATTACGGAAATAAAACCAGTAAGATTTGCTGCCTTGTTGAGTATACGGGGAGAGTGAAAATTAGAATCAAGAATGGCCTCCATATTGAGAATGTGGGTGAGGATGACATCCACCTCCACCTTCCAAAGTATAGGGAAACTTAGAAGAGAGGTGGCTTTCAGAGGAAAAATAAGTTCTGTTTGGGTTTGCTGAATTTGAAACGTTCATGGGACATCCAGTTCTAAGCGTCCGTGCAAATATTAAAGTAGCAATAGAAGCTGTCGTGGCCAGTTCAAGAATTAGGAACATATATTGAGCATCTTCTCATCAATTCTTTTCACTGTAAAATGTTGCATATTTTACAAAGTCTTTTTCCCCTGCTTCATCTCGTTTGATCCTGGCACTACTCTTACAAGGATGAATGGACTGATTGTCTCTTTTTTCACGGGAACCAGAGGGGTTTAGTGAAAAGAAGAGAAGATTGAGGTCAGAAGAACTGAGTTCAAATATCAGCTCTTCCACTTAATATTTGTATGGGCAAATCATTGAAACTTTCTGGGCCTGATTATTTATCTAAAAGATAAGGGATTTGGAGGGTTGAGTGGTACAGTACAAAGAATATGTATTTTATAATCAAAGGATTTGAGTTCAAATCCTACCGCATACTACCCCTGAGATCTTATGCTAATCACTTGACCTCCCTGGCCTCATTTTCTTCATTTAAAAATCTGAGGTTTAGGCTAAAGAGCCTCCAGAGATCTTTCCAGCTTTGGCTCTATGATCCACGACTAGATGATCTGCAGTTCCCATTGGAGACTTCTACGCTATCAGGTCAGAAAATTGAGAGAGAAGGAGGTGGGGATTTAGCCAAGGTTCTACAGGGGATTCAGTGATAACTTGACTAGCCTCATACAGAATGTAAAAGGAAATCCAATACGATGATTTCAGGACTTATATTCCTGATCTGGAAAGTGATAATAATAAAATGACTTTTCTACTGAATAATATTTCCCCTCGGATCACAAAGGCAAGGGTTTTAGCTCTGGGTCTGCAAAGTGTCTTAGAAATCAAAATGCTTGAATATTTCTAGTTCATTGTGTTAGTTATGTCTTATCTCAAGACATTATCAAAATGTAGTTTTTTGGATTGTCAAACTGCAGACATGAAATTTCTGGGCAATATTGAATCTATATGAAGAATAGGACTTGAGATTGTTCTGCGAATTCTGTTATAAAGATGCAGGGAAGAATAGGAAAAAAAAGTATAAGACCTAGCAGTTCTCTATGACCACCAGTTTAAAAATAGGTTTTATAGACATTGTTTTGTTGTTAGTGTTCACTCATTTTAGTCATGTCCAGCTCTTTGTGACCCTATTTGGGATTTTCTTGGCAAAGATCCTGGACTGGTTTACCATTTTCTTCTCCAGCTCCTTTTGTACAGATGAGAAAAGTGAGGCAAACATGTTCAAGTGACTTGCCCAGGGTCACTCAGTTAGTAAGCATCTGAGGCTGCATTTGAACTCAGAAAGATGGGTCTTCCTGACTCCATACCCAGCACTCTATCCACTGCGCCATCTAGCTACCCTCTCCTCTTCATGCCGTATTTCTATAAATCACTGTATGCCACCATTAACATTGTAGATGACCCAGAAATCAATGGTGGAATGGTGGACATTAATAAGTAATTAATAAGTGAACTGCAACTTATCAGAGAAAAATGTTATTAAAAGATTCTTCTGGAAGGCAGCATGCTTTGGTGGAGCAAAGCATTGGCGCTGGAGTCGGAAGATCTGTGTTCAAATCCCACCTCTGATATTTACCACCCGAATGACAGTCATTCCACTGCAACTCACTCCACCTCTATTGGTCTCATTTTCCTCATCTACAAAATGAAAGGGTTGGTTATGATGATCCCTGAGATCACTTCCAGCTCTCAATGTGAGATGCTGTGATTCCACATATGGCCAAAGAAATAGAGGTGCCTAAAACAAACAAACAAACAAACAAAAAACAAATAGAAGGGGCAGCTAGGTGGCTCAGTGAAGAGAGCACCAGCCCGGTAGTCAGGAGGACCTGAGTTCAAATCCGGCCTCAGACACTTGACACTTACTAGCTGTGTGACCTTGGGCAAGTCACCTAACCTCAGTTGCCTTGCCTTCCTCCCTCCAAAAAAAAAAAAGAAATAGAGGGAACTGATGTGTAGTAGAAGTGAGGGCTGAGAGATGGACAGCCAAAGTGATGTAGCTGTGCACGCAGGATGTGGAAAGAGCCAGAAGATGGCATGTGGCCCATTGAGTGGATCTCCTGTGGAGGACTCCTAGCAGGACATAGATAAGAGTAGAATTGTACGGAATGGATGGATAGGTGGAGTGAGTACCTGCCTCCATGAGAGTGTAGCTAAATCAAATGTGCCATTGAAGTCTATTTCTCATTTTTATTTTATTGTAATTCTGATGAATAGTACATAGTATTCACCCCATGGAGACCAGAGTATCAGAATTGCCTGCACTTCTACCACCTTGCGAAAGGAGGAAATTGATTGTGTTTGCTAATTTATTTGTTTTATTTTTCAAGCTCAAGGGTTATCTTTAAGATGTACGCTGAATTTTTAGTGGAAGATAAGGGCAGTTTTTAACGGAAAACTCTAAAACACTGAACTTATACAAGACGTATCTGGCTGTTCTCCCTCTTGTGGAATTTATTTCCTGCTCTTCATTTCTTAGAATTCCCAGATGCTTTCAAAGCTCAGTGTAAGCTCTACTTTCTAAAGGAAACCTTTCCTGATACTCCCAGCTACTAATGGCTAGGACAGTTGAGCTTTGAAGTTTTTATTCAATCATTTGGCCAAAGTCACATAGCAAGTTAACAGCAGAGACAAGTCTGGAATGCCCATTTCCTTACTGATGGACTTCCCACTGTCCCATCTTCATTCTGTAACTCAGATGTTCTGTCTCTGGCATATGACCAATGTATGATGTCTTTTGGCCATCTTGTTCATTTTTCCTGGAAAACAATTCCCTTTCCCTCTATAGAGAGCCACTTGTAATTTCAATTTAAAGCAATCAATATGTTATAGTGGCAAAAGAGAGCTGGAGTTGGATTTTGGAAAACTGGATTTGAATCACCATTTTGCCACTTATTTATCGTGCGACCATGGGCAGATCCTTTAAACTTTCCTTATCTATAAACTGGGTATAATGATACATTTCTTACTTATCTATGAAAAGCTATTGGGAGGATCAAATGATGAATGTGCAAGTGTTTTGAAAAGTATCAATCAAGCAGCAAGCATTTATTAAACACTTACTGTGTACCAGGAAATGTGCTGGGAACTGGAGATACAAAGACAAAAATGGCGTAGTCCTTAGTGCAAGAAGTTTACATACTACTGGGGTACACAATATGTGTACATTTAAAAGCATATACATACAAAATAAATGCAAGTTTGCTGTGTGACCTCAGGCAAGGCATTTAATAACTTTTGATTCCAACAGACCTTTACAATTTATAAAGATCTTTCCTCATGAGGATATAGATAGTATTATGATCCTTACCTTACAAATGAAGAAACTGAGGCACAGAGAGGGTGGGTTTCCTGTACCCCATCCCACACCTGTACCCCATCCCACTTTGCCATACTTTTCCATATTTCTTCTCCTTGAGCCTTAGTTCTTTTCATGGGAAGGTTTAGACTAAGGTGGTCCCTAAAGGGTTTCTTCCAGCTCTGAAACTCTCTGATTCTTGCTCCCAGACTTTGTGCTAATTAGTACTTTAGATCCTTCTGAGTTGATTAGTTCATATATTTAATCAGGCTCTCATCCTGACTGTCAAGTAGAAGTCAAAACATAGTTAAAATTGAGTTAACTTATCTATTTAATAATAAAACAATAATAACGCAATTAATAGCAATACTGTGCACTTTTATGATGCCTTTCATCTGAGTATCAAAGTACTTGACAGGAGAGTATCATTATCCTGATTTTACAGATGAGGAAATTCATACACAAAGAGTTTAACTAACTCACTTGCCCAAGGTCAGGCCGTGAGTCAGCTGTGGAGCCAGGAATAGGATGCCAATTCCCGGCCTCTCTTTCTCTGCTTTCCTTGCACTTTTGTGGTATCTTTCATCTGAGCCTCTTAAATTAATCTACCAACAATTATTCCCATTCATCAGTAGCCAAGAAGGTCCCTGCAGCCATGTCTGCACAGCTGAAGAACTCATGGAGAACAAGAAATATGACCCTTCTTTCCACTGGGCTTCTGTAATGATTCATGGCGGATTGGAACATCCAAATATACTGGTTGTGTCTAATTTCATCTGACTCAAATGGGCCATGCCTATATAGGGTGTTACAAAAGTCTTAGTGCAGTTTTAAGCTACTAAAAGTTAAAACTGAATTAAGACTTTTGGGATAGAATACCAAAAGTGACTAGTTAGAAAATGGTAACGTTATTAGGACTCATTAGTCGTGTTGTGCAAATAGTGGATAGACTAGAGTCAGTATGACCTGGGTGGAAACCCTGCCTCAAACACAGACTAAGTATATCACCGTGGGCACTTAATCTCTCAGTCAGGCAACTCTCAGACTCTTAGTTCTAAAGCAGTTACTAATCGGCATTGGTGGAGTGGGGCTTCCACACCAGGATACCCCTTCTCCCGCCCTGCTAATGAAATCACCGGATTCAGATACATACAAAAATTGGGATAATGCCCATACTACCCACCTCACAGGGTGATTGTTGTGAGGCAAAAGTCTTAGAAACCTCAAAGCCTTGTAGAGATGCAAGCTATATTATTATTAACCTCCCATCTACTGAAAAGAGTTGTCAGAAGTCACTTATAATTGCTTTTTAAACTTCATTAAGTCAACCCACTTTGAATGTGTAAACATAGACTAAGTGAGGAAAAACAAATATAAATAAGGCCCTATTTGCATCTTTTTAATGCGGTTTGGATGAGAGAGAGCAGTGTTGGAACCGTTGCCACTGTTTGTATTTGCAATGATCGTCTCAGCTCACAGATCTGTTGGCCTCAGGCCTAAGTGGTGATGGTCTTTGAGAAATAAAGGGATGCTAGATTTCCAGAAGTAATGTGAAGCATGTAGTTGTCTCTCCTCTCCCCCATGCCCCTACTAATTCTCCTTCCATAGGCTCATATCAGGGGTGGGGAACTTGGGACCTTGAGGCCACACATGGCCTCAAGTCTCAGGTTCCCCACTCCTGGCCTAGACTATAATTTCTTCAGTCTTTACAGATTGGAGAAATCATATGAGGCATAAAAGAGTTTCTGAGTTGGTCTCATTGTAGCACCACATGACTGGGGGGTTGTGACACAAAACCCAAACTTTTAGGTTCCAAATTTAGGCTATACTGGGGAGTGCTAGAGGCAACCAGGAGACATCTTGGATGGGTCCCTGGGCTTCAAGTCGGAAGGACGTAAATTTGAAGCCTGTCTAAGACGCTTGCTAGCTGGGCAAGTCACAACATCTCTTGGCCTCCATTTCCTCATTTGTAAATGGGGATAATAAGAGCACCTACCTCACAGATTCAAATGAAATAATATATGAAAAGTGTTTTGAAAGCTTTAAAGTGCTATACAAATATTTGCTATCATGTATTAACTGTAGCGTAGAGGCCTGAGTCTTGGATGATCGGTTTAGAAGAAGGTCTCATATAGCTTGCTAAGGATATTGAACTTAACTAGTAGGAAGCAACCTCCCTCTTTTCTGGACTTTCCATAGTAAATTATGGGCAAAAGTTGTGTGACCTAGTCAGTAAGTAAGTCAGTTAGTCCATCAGTCAATAAATACTTATTAAGCACCTACTCAGTATTAGGCACTGTGTTAAGTTTTGGGGATACAGAGAAAGGCAAAAGACAGTCCTGCCCTCAAGGAGCTCACAATACAATGGGGGAGACAACGTGTAAACAATTATTTACAAACAATATACATATACATATATACATTCATATACACATATTGTAACAACAATGTTGCTAGCAGCTGCTGTGGGGGTGAAAGACCAACAACAAAAGCACACAGAAGGGCTGCTAGCACAGGTCCTTTGATTTGCTTTTCTAGGGAAAGCAACCTTAAGGGATGAACAATCTTACTTTAATTAAACATACATCTACCATTCACTGAGTTCAGGGGAAAAGTCAGTACCCTGAACTTCAGAGCAAATACAAACAGAATTTACAAAGAAATCAACAGACAGGCTTTTATCTGTCTGACCAAATCACAATACATACACAGTTACCAGAGAGAAGCACCAACATCTGGGTTTTCAAAGCTGGGGGCAGGGGGCGGGGGATGCACTTTCAACGGCCTCCTAGAATCTCATCACCAACACTCCTGCAATGAGTCTGTTCCCAAAAGCAAAACGCTAATCTCTGAGTTTATATACACTTCTTCAGGGTCACAGGGCATCACAACCATGAGACTCAAACTCATGTGAAGTAGGCCTTCCCTTGATGTAAGCAGGCCATCGAAGACTCCCAGTTCAACCAAAGATTCCTTAGTGCTGAGAAGCACTCCAAAACAAAGATAGCAAAAAGTCCACTTTGCTTGCCATTATATTTGAAAGGTAAAACTCACCAAAGGTACTTGATTACCTCAGCATTCCAAAAGAGAAAACAGTAAAAAAAAAAGTTCCACCCTAATTACCATAACACACATACACAAATATATATATACATACATATACATATACACACACAGATATAGATATAGATATGAAAATTGGAGGTAACCTTAGAGGTAAAGCACTGAGATCAAGGACGACTGGGAAAGGCTTCTCATAGAAGGCGATATTTTAGCTAACACTTGGAGGAAGCCAAAGCCAGGAGGCTTAGATAAGGAGGAAGAGAGTTCCGGGCATGGGGGGCAGACAGTGAAAACACTTGAAGTTGGAGGATGGCATATAGTGTGGGAGGATCAGCAAGAAAGACAGTGTCATGAGGCCAGTGTGCTGGAGAAGTAGGGATGGAATGAGATCACTCTGGCATGTAGAAGAGTTTGCCTTGTCAAGAAGAAGGCCAACTCTTTATGTAAGACAGGGATGAAAGAGAAGCATCTAACTTTTGTTCTTTGTGTCATTTATTGGTTCTTTCCTTCAAACACTTCTTAAGTACCTAATATATGTAGAACACCTAGCTCAAAGCTGATGCTTCCAAATGTTCAAATGAATAAACAACTATAGGAATGGTTATATACTATGCATGACGAGATTGGATTTGAACACATCTTAATCTTTTTTGTGTTTGTCATAGACTTCTTAGTTAGTCTGATGAAGCCTATGGAATTCTCAGAATAATGTTTAAAACATACAAAGTAAAATAAATAGGATTACAAAAGAAACCAATTTTATTAAAATCTATCTGTTGTCAGGAAGATTTCAGTCACGTAACATTCTAGCTACTATCAATATCTGTAGTAATTGTGAGGTAGTGTTGAGCACAAATGTTATTTGGAGATATCTCCAACAATTACAATGTGATATGAAAATCTCTAATTTCTCCTGGTGACAGTCACAAATACTGCTAATACTGCTGTGGTTTGTTGTCTATATTCATAATTGAAGGAAATGCTAAATTTCAGTTAGAGATCAGTGAAAATAAAGATATATTCTTCTCCATCCAAGTTCATGAATCCCCTGAAATGCATCCATAGACCACTCAAGGGTCTGGGGACTTCAGTTTAAGAGCCCCTAGATTTGGAGTTTGTTTTCTGAATATGAATACTCTCTTTGGCATCACCATTCACTGATGTTCTCCTAATTTTTCACTGTGATAAGGAGATTACTGTGCATCCTCAAAGGCTCTGTTAAGAGATTTCAAGGCAGGTCCTCCTGACCTAAAAAGCTTTCGAAGACGGGCCTGACAATAGATCGTATATCTGTTATTGGAGGACTAACCTAGCTTTGTGCAGAAAGTTCATCACCAAGGGGTTGGCCACCAGATGAAGGCTTTCTTGTTCAGCTGCAGCAGCTAATGATAGAATAAAAAGTAAGAAACAGTTATGATCGGAAACTGATGGAAGCTGTATCTACGCCAATGAAATCACAAATGCTTTAAGTATTGCAACAAGGGAAGCAACATGGTACAGAGAATAGAACAGTGAATCTGGCAGTGGAAGGGCTAGGCTTCTACCGGGCAAGTCCTTTAACCTCTGAGACTCAGTTTTCTCATCTGCAAAATGAAGGAATGAGACTAGGTGCCCTCTACACTCTTTCCAGCTATAAATCTTGATCTTGTGTTAAATTCTCCTTCTTCAATAAGAACCACATATTCAACAAGTATAGAGCAGGGTGGTTTCTCTCAATCCCCTCTCCCATGTTTTTTACCTTGAGCCTACCTTAAGCCAGGGATGAGGAAAGAGAATTCCTCCATAATATAAGAATAATCAGGGAATGCCAGGGCATGGAGAGCAGGAGAATAGGGGGTAGGGCTGGAGATCACATAGGCCATGTCTTCCAAATTTGAATGCTAGAGTGAATATGGCATTTGGAAGATGGGATCAGAAGACTTGAGTTCAAATCTTGCCTCTGGAAAATATTGCCTGTATGATTTAAATACAAAACCTCACCTCCTTAGTCCTCAGTTTACTACTCTATCAAATAGAGAAAGGAGGTTTGGATTAGATGACTTCTGAGGTTCCTTCAGCACAAGATCTAGGATTCTGGGATACATATGATAAAAGTGAGATATCTTTTTTTTTCTTCTTAACAATCACTTTATGCTGCTGATCTCCAAACGCTTCATCCTGAGGTTCATTTCTGGCTGAAATGTAATTCAATTACATAAGTTCTAGCCCAGGGAAAAAGTGAAAGCTATAACCCTGAAAAGTTGCTTGGTATCCACTAAAGTCCTCTTTCAAAGCCTCATCATGGCATAGCCATGATTTTTAGTTCTCAAAGACAATAGTAGTAGTAGTGGTGGTGGTGATGGCGGTGGTGGTGGTAGTGGTAGTAGTATAGTAGTGGTGGTGGTGATAGTGGTGCTAGTGGTAGTAGAAACTGAAATTTATAAAGTACTTTAAGGTTTGCGAAGTACTTCACATATATCACTGGATCTTTACAACAACCCCATAAAGTAGATGCTGTTATCAAACACACTTTACAGATAAGGAAAATGAGGGATTTTTTAAAAATGTTTTCATTCTTTTGGTGACCAATTATTTACCAAGTTTCTAGGCATTCTATATGCTATTGTCTTTCAGGAACTAGGGATGTTTAGCCTGGAGTACAGGAGACTCCCAGAGAACATGATAACTGTTTTCAAGTATTTTAAGTATTTGAAAGGCTGTCTTACAAAAGAAAGATTAGACTTGTTCTTCTTGGCGTCAAAGGTTGGAATTAAGAGTAATGGATGGAATTTGCAGACAGGCAGATTTAGGCTTGATGTGAGGGAAAGCTCGCTGACAATTAGAGCTGTCCAAAAGTGGAATGGAGCTGCCTTGGGGTCTTCTCTACTGGAGGTCATCGAGAAAAGGACGGGCGATCACTCATCAGGTATGTTGCAGAAGATTTCTTCTCAGATATAGGTCAGGCCAGATGCCCTCTGAGGACCCCTCCAGCTTTGAGATTCTGTGATTCCCTCTCTGATAGCCTGTGTTCTCAAGTTGCCTCTGGTTGTGACATTCTGTGTTTGAGGGTCCTTTCCTGCTTGGGTAATCTGTGTTCTATGTTCTAAGCTCCCTTCCACTTCTGCCATTTGATGATTCTAAGGTTAGACTGTATGTGTCAGTGCTTTCCAAACCAGACCTACCCAGCTCTCTAAATGCAACCCATGGCAACCTATTGAAAGGAAAAAAAAGTACTTTCAACAATATCACCTTTTATCTTCACTTTGTGGGCCAAAGGAATAAAATATAGTTGCCAAACACAAATTAATGTGTAATTATTTTCCTTGCCTGAATCATTTTCTTTCATGTGTCATAACATGCAGAGCAAATAGCGCCACACCTTTGACTTTAATTGTGGTAATCTGATCTTAGAGCCACAAGAAAGACTGTTCTAATGCCTTTTTTAGCACAGACTTTCAAGTTAAAACAACAGCAATTTTTTTGCCCTTCTTTTTTTGGGGGGGGGGCAGGGATTCCTTTGTAAGGAGAGCAGTGCATTCAATTCCTACAACCTGTACCATGCCTTCTTGGCAACTGCAGAAGGCCCCCCAAAATATAAACATGGATCCCTTTGACAGGTGACTTAAGGTGGTGAAGGGAGGGGTTTTTTTTCTCTCTCATTCTTTTGGTGACTAATTATTTGCTTGGTAAGTTTAAGACCACCTGGCTTTGTGTTAATGCCATAATGGGAAACATGTTATATCATTTATCTCCTGAGATTGTCTCAAAGGCCTGAGTGATGTAACTGGGGAGCCAGAAAGCAGACTGAGGGAGACAGAAAGGTGCAGAGGGAAGAAAGCCATATCTAGAGATAGGCAACTCCTGAATTTGAATTCTAGCTCAAACATTTGCTAGCTGTGTGACATGGGTAAGCCACTTCCCCTTACTGAGACAGTTTCGTTGTCTGTACAATTGTGGGGTGGGGGGGTTTAGGGAGAGGAAGAATGGGGAAGAAGAGATTTGTATTGCATTCTTCACGGGGTGATTTTGAGAAAAACACTTTTTTAAACACTGAAAAGTGAAAGAATATAAGATAAGACTCAGTAGTATTAAACCCTGAAAACCTAGATTTGAGTCCTAATAAGCTCTATCATTGTGTCCCTGGGGCCCTCTCTTGGCCTCAGGTTTACTCCTTGGTAAAAAGAAGGAGTTTGCCTAGATTCTCTTTAAAGTCTCTCCCAGTTCCAAATATCTTGCTCCAACTGTAGGCAAGGAGTTTCTGGAAAGTGAGAATCCAAATGGTGTGGTTTGTCCCAGGGAGTGATTGGAGCACCCTGTGTTACAGGCTATTTTTGGCAGCTCCTTCTGTCTTAACCGTCACGCAATGTCTCCAGGGTACATGCTAATGTTGGTTACACACAGAGACCAACTTTTAATTAATATGAAAATTGCCTGCACTCCATCATTAGCCATAGCTTTATTCATAATGATTTTGTGTGTGTATCAAGGGAAACAAAACCCCACATTGTCTCTCTATTAACTCCAGTTATTTAGACCTAGGCATGATACTGTAAGTAAACAAATCATCTCCATCAGGTCTTGTAAGTATATTTGTGTGTGTGTGTGTGTGTGTGTGTGTGTGTGTGTGTGTGTGTTCCTCCTGGGGACTGGCAAGGTAAGAAACTACTTTTTCCTTTCAGGAGTTTTCTTGAACACAAGGCAAAGGATATAAGGTCTGGTGATTTTTCATCCTGTCACCTATTTCCATAGAATGTTTGTGCCAAACTGGGCCTTTGAGATCATCTAGTACAAGCCTCTGGTTTTAAATATAGGAAAACTGAGGCCCAGGTAGATGAACTGAGTGACATAGACCCAAGGTTGTGAAGTCGATGGCAGAGTTTAGACATGAACCCACTTCTCCAATTTTAGGATTCTTTCCTTTCCTGTCACTGACCCAAGTCATCAGCTTCAGTATAATCAGCCACCACCTGCCTTTCTAATCTTATCGGAGTTTATTCTATTTCACATTCAAATTGGCCTGCTACCTATGGTGCCTCCATGGCTCCTTCCATTTCCCACCATTGTGCCCTTTACCCAGGTGGTCCCTGATGTCTAGAATTCTCGTTGTTCACTTTTGTTTCACAGGAATGCCTGGCTTCCTTCAGAGCACAGTTTAAAAACCATTTCCTACCTGAGGCCTTTCTTGAGTCTGTTCAAAACTCAGTTCAAGTTCTGGTCTCTATAGGAGGGATTTTCCTGAAGTCACCACTTATTAATGATGCCTTCTCTCCTAAGACTACCTAACATATTTTTATTTTTTTTGTTTGTTCATTCATTTATTAATTTGTCAATTTATTTTGCAATTACTTTCTGCCTGTCTCCCTCTCTTTTTCTCTGACTCTCTGTCTCTCTCTCTGTCCTATTCGCTGTGTTTCTGTCTCTCTGTGTCTCTTTCTCTCTTTCTGTCTCTCTATCTCTGTCTCTCTCCCCCTCTGTGTCTCTGTCTCTTTGTGTGTCTCTTTCTGTCTCTGTCACTGTCTTTCTCTCCCTCCCTCCCTCTGTGTCTCTCTGTCTCTCTCTGTATCTCTGTGTCTCTCTCTGTCTCTGTCTGTCTCTCTCTTTCCCTCTCTCCCTCTCTCTGTGTCTCTGTCTTTGTCTCTTTCTCTCTCTCCATATACACATACACATATATATGTACGTGTTGCCTCCAGTGATAGAATGTGAAATTGAGAAAGGGACTACTTTCCTTTTCATCTTTGTATCCCTGGCACCTGCACAGTGCCTGGCACATCCACTATGTGCCAGGCACCGTGCTAAGTGCTGAGGGACACAAATGTAATAAAACAAAGATTGTCCCTGCCCTCGAGGAGCTTATAATCTAATGAGACAACAGAAGAAAGAAAGCTGAAAGGGGGGAGAGGGGTAAAGTGCCAAAGTAGTGTTAATGCTTATAATAAGAAATGTAATTGAGTAATAAATATCTCATGTTGGATTCTTTCAGGTGTAAGTGCTTTCTCCCTTTTGAAATTATATTGCATAATTTTGTGTAAGTGTGGAATATGAGAAGGTTGTAACATACAAAAAGTAAAGAATATCAAAGAAAAAATGCCTTTCTATTTGCCCTGTGACTATGTCACGTGGACTCTCAGGCATTTATATCTGTCCTGTTTTGCACCTTTGAGATGGGCTATGTCATCCACCTTGCTCCTTTCTCATAAGGACCCCTGGGCCTTTCCATCTGCCCTGAAACCGAATCCTCTTATCTTTTGTCTCTCTCCATTAGAACGTGAGCTCTCTGAAGGTTGAAACTGTCTAGATTTTCTATTTGTCTCTCTAGGACTTAGCATGGTGCTTTACACACAGTAAGCACTAAATAAATGCTTTTCCCACTCTCTTCCAAGAACAGCAGTGTAGGATGTCATCAGAGAAATGTATGATAATAATAGAATTTGGGTTGGTCACGTGGTTTGGGCAAATGATGGCTAGTTCCCTGATAGAATGCTCTGTTGCGACCCTTGTAATGTTAGGAAAAAATCAAGGAAGACATCTAGTAGGATGGGTGCAGCCCCCTGCCTTGGCAAAATTTGAGGAAAATATTAACAGGATAGATGAAAGTCTGACAGGATGGACTGGCATGGAGGGTTTGGGATTTGCATTGTTAAAGGAAACATCCACTTCAGTGACATCACAAATCCATTTGAGAAACTTTACATACTTGGTAATTATCTACTTGCATACATTTTATTTCCTCCATGTGGAATGTACGTTTCTTAAGGGAGGGGACTGTTGTTTTCACCTTTGTATCTCTGGTGTCTATCATGGTGCCTCACACACAGAAGTGCTTATTTATTGAACTGAATTGGCTATCGTAGAGTGCTCCAGAAGGTGAACGATTAGGAACAAGGAATCCTAAGGGATGCTAAAGGTCTAAAAGACAGAACCCACTTGGTGGATAACCTGCACTTCCTGGATTAAAATCAGGGGGAGATTTAGGTCAAGACTACAAGTTCTTTGATGGAGCTATGGGTGGTTCCTATATCAGGAAAAAGGCAGGGAACTTTAGGTCAGGATTATGGCGTTTTGACAGAGGTACATGGGAGAAACTGGCCCAGTTTCTTCCCACACTTGGCCTGACCCTGTGGTGGTGCAAGTGAGAAAGAGGAGGCAATTGCTTGGGGGGTTATGGGGTGGGGTAATGACAGGTATAGTAAGGATGTGTCTCCTTTCACAATGCCAACTCAGACAGCAGAGAATGGCAGAGCTGGAAGCTACCTTGGGATCTTCTAATCCACCCCACTTCCATTCACAGAGAAGAAAAAGTAAGGTTTAAAGAATTTAAGTGACTTACTCAAGGTCATCTAGTTGTCAAGGGGGTGGATTCAGGATCTGGACCCCAGATTGAAGTCCAGGGATCTTTCTACTACACAGCTACTACACTCAACCAATGGAAAAATGAGAATTTTAAGCAATTGCTTGTTTACTATACATGATGCCATATAACCAGTCAGACTTTTTATCTCTTCATGGATATGACTGAATATTTTGGTGCTATATAGGCATGTACTTAAGCAGAGTCTACATAGTAAAAACAACAAAAATAGCTGAGATTACTGACTAGATAATTTAGAACCCTAAACTCTGTTTAGAAACGTAAAAGTGTCTGACAGGAAGGGTTTTGGGGGAAAGGGTTTTCTTTTTCATTTCTTTTTCTCTACTTTGGAATTTTTACAAAGGTGTTTTTTTATCAATTAATTAATTGATTATTAGTTATTAATTAATTTTTGTTTATTTATTTATTTTAGGCTCCTTGCCAGGCAAGAGAAAACCAGAAAGTTATCACCTAGGAAACAGCATAGCATAGCCTAAGACAAAGTGTAATGATTTGGGAGTCAGGAAAAACTTGAACTCTTGTCCCTACTCTATAATTAACTCACTGTGAGCCCTAGAGAAGTCATATCTCCTTTCCCAACTTCAGTCTATTGCTAAGTGAGGAGTGTCAACCATCCAACTTCCAAGGGCCCATCCAGCTTTAATAGGGAGAAAGATGGAGCTCAGAGAACACTGGTTTTAGAATCTGAAGCTCTAAATTGGGATTTTGCCCCCACCACTTATTAGTTGTATGAATTACTTCACAAGCCAATTTACATCTTGAAGTCCCAGTTTCTTCTTCTGCAAAATGAGAAGGTTGGTCAAGATGATCTCTGAAGCCCCTTCTGGTTCTCAAATTCTGTGTTCTTTGGCCTGATGTCTCAGTTATCTCCAGTATTCTGGTCTTTCTGCAAGATTCCTTTCACTTCGGATATTTTATTCAATACAATTCTCTTAGCAACTCAGTAAGCATTTAGTACTCAATAATTAGGTAATTTGATAGGCACTGGGGACACCAGGACAAGTCCTTGCCTGCAAGTAACTTACATTCTACTCAGGGGCAACAACAAATGTGCAGAGAAGCAAACACAAAATAACCAAGAAATAAATTCGAAGAAGGGGAACGTTAACTGGGAGAGGTAGGAAATACCTTACCTTCTGTTAGAGACGGTGCTTAAAATAAGCCTTGAAGGCAGCTATGAATTCCCAAGTATCAGGGGTGAGGAGGAAGAAGAGCAAAGAGCAAGACAATAGCGATTTTATATAGGGAACAACCGGAAAGCCAATTTGGCTGAAACATAGAGAACAAAAGGGGGAATAATGCAGAATCAGCCTAAAAGGATAGGTTAGAGCCAGGTTGTTAAGGGCTTTAAAATGCCAAACATGTATGAAGGGATCTCAGTATCCAACTAGTCCAACTCTTACCCAGAAAAGAAATCCCCACTGCAATACACCCTGCAAGTGGCCATCTACTTTCTGCTTGAAGATAACCAATGATTGGGACCCCACCATCTTCCAAAGTAGCCCTTTATACTTCTTCAGAACCCTAATTATTAGGAATTTTTTTAATATCAGGCCTATGTCAGATGGCTCAAGGTCCCTCCCACTTTTAATATTCTATATCCCTTGTTTTAATATTCCATCCAAATGTATAACTTTAGATCTTCAAGATTCTTCCAGTTCTAATTTTCTAAGTTCTATGCCCCATGCAATTTGGTCTCTCTCTGCTCTGATTATATTATATTCTAGAGTCAAAGGTCCCAAACAGCTACACTTTTCAAGATTCTCAGGAACCCATCAGCTTCAACATTTTATCATTCTTCAAGCATTCTGTGGTTGTATTTGTCATTGTCTTTGCACATGGAATTTTAGTTACTGACTTACAAGCAAGAACATATTTTCTTTAATTGAAATATCAAGTTGGGGAGTTAGGAACACAGGACCATGACCTGACTCCACTGCCATTTTTTAAAGCTATGCTTAGTTCTGACATCTTTTTTGTGTTTCCTCATTAAATCTGAAAAATAAGAATGAGAGCCAAATCTATCTTCAGCCCTTCCCCAGTTACCCAGTCAATCTAGGAAGGATTCTAAAATAAATTAGAATGAGAAGACCTCAGAACAAAGGTGCTGTATCAACATGGAATAGAATGTTAATACAGTAACTCTACAACTAGAAACCTTAGCTGAAAACAGGCTCAATAACAGCAGAGTTGACAACTGTGACATTTCTGTTTGTAGCAGCTGTTCTCAGCCTTGGTGCAGACACTTCCTAAAATACCTCCCTTCGTGTAAACAATGGCTGCGTCATCTTGCCAAATTCACACTAACTTTAGTGGGTTTCCCAGCCTTTTCAGTGAAACTAAACAGAAGCATAATAAAAAGGGAATAAGTGTGGGGGTGTGCGTGTGTGTGTAAAGGGGAAGAGCAGTTAAAAAAGCACTTAAGCATAAGGGAATGAATATACAATACATGTTGAACAAGATAGCAAGGAATTTCCCTGGTCTTTGTGGTGTGGTTAGAGGCAGATCTGATTTTCCAAACAAAAACAGGACTTAAAAATTTCAGTCATCCTAGCCACCGTTCCATTTGAACCCCTGTGGATTCTAGCCTGGTTGGACTCAGGCAGGGGTGGGAAACCTAGCCCTAGCCCTGGACTGGGGCCTTCAGGCACCTTTTATTAGGTTACTACTATTATTTCTTATGTTAATTTAAATTAGGATAGCATTTTGTGAGCATTCTACCAGACAGCACTAGTATGCTAAAGCTGGAGGAAGAGAAGAATAGGAGAAAGAGGAAAGAAAAAGAAAGAGAAGGCGAGGAGGAAGAGGGGGAGGAGGAGGAGGAGGAGGAAGGGGGGAGAAGGAGGAGGAGGAAGAGGGGGAGGAGGAGGAGGAAGGGGGGAGGAGGAGGAGAAGGGGGGAGGAGGAGGAGGAGGAAGAGGGAGAGGAGGAGGAGGAAGAGGGGGAGGAGGAGGAGGAAGAGGGGGAGGAGGAGGAGGAAGAGGGGGAGGAGGAGGAGGAAGAGGGGGAGGAGGAGGAGGAGAAGGAGAAGAAGAAGAAGAAGAAGAAGAAGAAGAAGAAGAAGAAGAAGAAGAAGAAGAAGGAGAAGAAGAAGAAGAAGAAAGAAAGAAAAAAGAAAGAAAGAAAGAAAGAAAGAAAGAAAGAAAGAACAGAAAGAAAGAAAGAAAGAAAGAAAAGAAAAGAAAGAAAGAAAGAAGAAAGAAAGAAAGAAAAGAAAGAGGAAGGAAGGAAGAAAGAAAGAAAAAGAAGAAGGAGAAGGAAGGAAGGAAGGAAGAAGAAGGAGAAGGCAGAAGAGAAAGAGGAAGAGAAGGAACAGGAGGAGAAGAAAAAGAGGAAGGAAAAAGAAGGAAGGAAGAGGAAATTCCCATTTTTGTAGTATTTTAAAGTTTAATACTTTCCTCACAATATGCCTGTGAGTGAGGAAGTCAGTCAAAAAATGCTTGCTAAATGCCAACTATGTTCCAGGCATTGTACTAATTGCTCAGGATACAAAGGAAGGCAAAGACAAGTCCTGCTCTCAAGAAGTTCAGAATCTAATGAGGGAAACACCATGCAAACAACTATGTACAAAGAATTTTTCCTACAGGAAAAATCGGAGTAATCAAGAGAGGGAAGGCATTAGAATTAAGAAGGATTGGGAAAGGGCTCTTGTAGGAGGTGGGGATTTAGCTGGACTTGAAGGAAAATACTGAAGCTAGTGAGTGGAGATGAGCAGGAGGCGTTCCAGCCCTGGAGCACAGCCAGAGTAAATACCTGAAAGTTGTGATAGCAGCTTCTGCTCTGCCTTAGGTGTTCAGGGAGGCAAGATGTGTTGTTGCCATTAAATGGACGAAATTCTGATGATTTTTGTTTTATTCTAATTTTGCCTTAAAGCAGCGCTGTCCAAAACATGGCTTGAGAGCCACATGTGGCCCTCAGTGTGATTTTATGCAACCCGTCTGTGGGTTTTAATTTTCCGGAGTGAAAAAATAAAATGATAATTTGCATGGAATGCATATTAGATTTTTTTAGTTCCATCACTAATAAATAATCTCACTGATGTTAATTTTCTTTGGTGTTTTTAAGCAGTATTACGGACTGAACATATCGCATGGAACTGTCAATCGATCTGCGGGATGTGTTCCATCTGTATCACGCAGACTAGTCAGTATGCACCTACCTTTATACTGCTGTGTTGTTGCTTTGTTGTTTTGTGTTTGCCTTCTCACTTCACGCCTTCACCTGTCTTATTGATGATGCACATTCCCCCACTTTCTATTAGTGTACTGTATTTTTTATTCTGGGTGCAACCCTCAAATAATCATTTTATTTTAATGAGGCCCTAAGATAACCTAAGGTTGGACAGCCCTGCCTTAAAGCTTTCTGTAATTAACAATAAAAATTTCAGTGAAGGGCAGCTAGGTGGTGCAGTGAGTAGAGGACCGGCCCTAGAGTCAGCAGGACCAGAGTTCAAATCTGTCTTCAGACACTTGACACTTACTACCTGTGGGACCTTGGGTAATTCACTTAATCCCAATTGTCCTACCTTCTTCCCTCAAAAAAGAAAATAAATAATAAAAATTTCAGCAAACTGAAACAGAAAATTCCTGAAGATGGTATGTCTTGTTCAAGGAATAGAAAGGAAGCCAATGTCACTAGGTGAAAAAACACTTGATGGGATGTAAGGTGTAAGAAGACTGAAAGGTGGGGAAGAGGTGGGTTATGAAAAGCTTTAAACACTTAATAGAAGTTTTTATGTTTCATCCTGGAAGTGATAGCCACTTGTGTCACATGGTTGGACATACACTTCCGGAAGATCACTTTGGCAGCTGAGTGGAGGATGGATAGAAGTGAGGAGAGAGTTGTGATAGGAAGACCAACCAGAAGGCTATTGAAATGATCCAGGCATGAGGAAATGAGGGCTCATATTAGGGTAAAGGCAGTTTCAGAAGAGAGAAGAGTGTCTATTCAGGAGATGCTGCAAAGGTAAAAACAAAAGGTAAAATGAAAAATACAACAAATTGAATATGAAGGATGAAAGACAGTGAGGGATGGAGACACCTAGGCAGTACATGAAATAGAATGGTATCTAAATACAGGAAATTTTATATCAATATATAATCTTATATCGAGTAATTATAATCTCCTTATTTCAAGAAGTAGCGAAACCTCAATAGCCAGAGACCTCAATGTACCCATTTGAGACCCAGACAGGTCTAACATGAAAGAAGTTAAGAACCTGAAAAATGTTAGAAAAGTTAGATATGATACATCTTTGTAGATTATTGAATGGGAATAGAATGGTATATACATAGTTCTAAACTGTACATGGCAACTTTGCAACATAAAAATCATATAAACAAATTCAGGAAAGTCAAAATATTAAACAGATCCTTTTTTTGACCACAACATAATAAACACTACAATCAAATAGCCTTCAAGAAGAGATTCACACACTAAATAATTTGACACTAAAGAATTGGCAAGCCAAAGAATAAATCATAAAAATGGAAATAATATCATCAAATAAAATGGCAAGGATGAGACAACATACTAAAACTTCTGGGATGCTGCCAAAGTAGTCTTTTGGGAAAATTTATATCTCTAAACATTTTCATCAATGAAGGAGGGAAAAAACAGATTAATGATGGGAAGCAACTTTAAAAAAAAAAAAGTAAAAAGACCCAATAAATTAAAATGTCCAGCTAAACATAGATAGTATTTTTGAAAAAATGAAAGAAGAGATTGACATAATTAGAAGCAAAGCAAAGCAAACCATTACACTGATAAATAAACAGTAGGATCTGTTTTTTAAACTAATAAAATAGACCCCTAGTTTGTGTCATTAATAAAAAAGAAAGAAAAACCAAAATTTCCCCAAAAAATGAAAGAGGAGAATTCACAACAAATGAAGAAGAAATACAATAAATTGTGAGGAATTATTTTTTTCTCAGTTACATCCTAACAAAACAAAATTAAATTAAAGGGTTGAGTTTTAAAAGAATTCTAAAATACTCATATTAAAAGTATAAAGAATAAAGAATTTAAGTGACCCAATCCCAAAAGAAGAAATTTCACAGCCCAGAAGTGAATTCCCAGACAAAAACCAGCATGACCAAACGGATTTACAAGTGAGTTATATTCAAAGAATAATTAATTCTGATATTAAACTATTTGTTAAAATAGTAAAGAAGGGATCCTGACAAATTCCTTCTCTGAGATCAGGCCAAGATATGCACTTGATGCCTAAAAGAGGAAGAGACAAAACAGAAAATGAAAACTATAACTCAAATCCCAAATGACCATCATTAAATTTCAAGTGTATATGTGTGTGTGTGTATGTGTAGTCAATGAGGCCAAAATAGCATATTAAAAAGATTATACACTATTATCAGGTTACATTTATACCAAGGAAACAAGACTGTTCAGAAAACAATAACCATAATAGAATATACAAATAACAAAAACAATTAAAACATGATTGTATCAATAGATGTGAAAAAAGTTTTTGACAAAATACAACATCCATGTCTGTTAAAAAAATCCACTAAAACATAGGAATAAGTGGGCTTTTTTTAATATGGTAAATAATATCTATGCAAAACTAAGAGTCAACATCATATGTAATGGGAAAATGTTAGAGACCTTTAAAATAAGATCCGGGTTAAACTATTATTTGAAATTCTAGAAATACTAGCTGTAAGACAAGAAAAAAAAATGTTGAGGGAATAAATATAGCCAGAGGTTAAAAAAATCACTTTTTTAAATTACGTGCTCATTTACTTAGAGACCCCTAGAAATTTAACTAAAAATTGAAAGTTAATTACTTCATCAAAGTAACATGATATGAAATAAACCCACATAAATTTTCAGTCTTTCTGTATATTAATAATAAAACACTGCAGGAAAAGATGAATTGCATTCAAAATAGCTACAGAATATTTAAACTATTTCAGAATCAACCTACCAAGGCATGTGTAGGAACAATATGGATACGACTTGAAAACACTCTGTACAGAAATAAAAACAGATGTGAATATTTAGAGAAATATGAATTGTTCAGGTTTCATCAAACCAATATAATAAAAACAAAGCTACTTAAATTAACTTATTCAAAGCTATAGCAAAATGTTAAGAAATTTTATAGTCTTAAAAATAACAAAAACAATTATCTGGAAGAACAAAAGGCTAATAATGTCAAGGCAAGTAGTGAAGGTAAACGAGAAGAAGTGGGGTCTAGAAATACTAGATCTGAACCTGTACTACAAAACAGTAACCATCAAAATTATATGGTATGAGCGAAAAAAATAGACAAGGCAATCAGTGGAACAGATTAAGTATACAACATGCAGAGGCAAAGTAACAGTGTTCAGTAAAACTAAAGACTCCAGCTACTGAGGGACGCCTCTCTATTAGACAAAAATTGCTGTAAAGTCCAGAATGCAAACTTGCAGAAATTAAGTTCAGACCAAAATCTGACACGACGTATCACAATAAACTCGAAAAGGCTATGTGACCTCAATTTAAAAGATCACATCAAAAATGAATTAGAGGAGCAAGGAAGGAGATACCTTTCACAGCTCTGGATAGGAGATAATTTCCTGGCCAAGTAAGGAAAAGAGGGGATAATAGGTGATAAAATGGATAATTTTGATTTTGTAAAATTGAAAAGGTTTTGCACAAACAACACCGAAGCAGTTGAAGTTAGAAAAAGAAAACATTAATATATGCAAATTGTCTCAGGGTGAGTCAGCCACGAGCTTTGCAAATATTTATTTTTCTCACCTCAGATAAACACTAATGTTTTCATCATTCTCTGGGGCCATGAGGATATTTTGCTTTTGTTTGTTTTCTAGGGGTGGGGAACCTGCAGCCTTGAGACCACATGTGGCCCTCTAGGTCCTCAAGTGCAGCCCTTTGACTGAATCCAAGTAGTCAGGGGGCTGCACTTGAGGACCTAAAGGCCCACACTGTACCCTGAAGGCTGCAGGTTCCTCACTCCTGGTTTAGACACTATCCCCTGAAGATCAATGGACACTAGATTCCATAAATGGGAATTCTTCAACTTTTCCATTACCTATCTATCATGCCAAGATTTGTGTTGGAAGGCCTGGGAGATGGAACATTTAATTCTCATCACATTTTGGATTCTTACTTCTGACCACAATTTAATGCCTTCATTTCTCAGGATTATTTCCATGGTTCTCAGAATCTATGAACTCTAAAGGTCAAGAGACACTCGTTTAATCAGGGTCTAATTATTTTTGGAAGAGAAAGAAAGATAGAGATACAAGCTCCTTCTTCCCTTTGTTTAACTTCTATATTATTTTTTTCTTCTTACCCTCTTCTTATTCCCAGTTGAAAGATGAGTAAACTGAGACGTAGAGGAACTCAAGTGACAGGCCCCTATTTGGTAGAGAAGCTGAGGTTAACATGCAATATCCCTTGAATGACTCCAGGGTTCTCTCCACCACACAATTCAGGGTCAGTTGTGGGTGATAGGATAGTACAGTATGGGATACTCTGGGCTATTTAACATGGAGAAAACAAGACCTAGACTAGGGAGCTACCCGGAGTCACACAACCAGTAAGTGTCTGATACCATATTTGAACTCACAAAGATGAGACTTCCTGATTTCAAGCCCAACGTTCTATCCACTGTGCCACCTATCTAGCCACTAAGTACATGCTCAATAAAAGAAAAGTAAAAATGCAGGCCTCTTCAAGTGGAGTCTGCATGGTCACTTGTCAGAGATGTCATGGAGGGGAATCCTGATTAAGCAGGAGGGAGACTAGATGACTTCTGAGATGACTTTCAACTCTGAAGAAATGATTTTCTGGAAAAAAAAAAGACCTGGATCAAGCTTATAAAGAAGAAAAGAAATTTGCCCTGGGGTAGAAAACAAATAAAGCTCCTGACAAGGCATTGTGCTCCTCTATGAAGAAGTCTAGGGTAAGGGGTGCAAGGATAGGCCTGTGGGTAAGGAGGTAGAGGGGAGGAAATAGAATGGTGAAGCATGAGGCAGGGGAGGCAGGTCCCCAATGACCGCTTGATTTTCTCTGGGGTATCTCAAGAGAAAGTTGTAGGTTTTGGGGACCTAAACTCTGATTCAGTTAAACAATGAGGAGGGTGGCCTGGTTCATGTTTGCATGGATTCTGTCTCCTTAAGTCCCCACAGATGTGGCCTGCCTAGAGAGAGGGGCAGCCCAGGAATTATCATCAGCAGGCTGGGAAGTATCTTGCCTATTTGCCTGTGAAAAGAGGAAAGATTTGGGGATCAGGAAGGTGAGGGAAGCAAAGGGCCTCTGGTCCTGCTAGAAATACTTTCCTTCCTGTAATTACCTGCATCCTCTATAGGAAATTTTGCCTTATCCTGCTTTTCTAATTCTCTTGGGGACCAGAGCTACAAGACCAAGAGATGAAGGCTAAAGATCTAGGTTTCCCAGGGAAGGAGAACCTGCTTTCCCAGTCCTAGTTGTTTACTCCAAAAGCATCTATCTGTTTGACTATTTGCCATTCTCCCTGCCATCCAACCACCTAAGTTGTCAGACTTCTTTGATGTACCATGTATGTAAATGGCCTTATAGTTCTTAATTATCAAGAATTCATTTAAATAAGAAGGTACCAAATAGCCTGGTTCTTTAGGGAACGGATGGCCTCTTTAGGAGCATTCTTTGTCTATTTCTCCCTTTTTGGCATGGGCACAACAGAAAGAATCTTTCATTACAATTTGCTGATTACTTCAGTTCAGGGGCTGCTGGGCTTGGGGCAAAGGCCTGTAATACCCTATTCCTATTATTCACACAGTTTCAGAACTTCCCTAACTAATTTAAAATGAGAGTTGGGCATCATTGTGACTACAGCAGGGACCATCTAATTCTGCTACATTTAACAATTCAATCTCCTCTCCTTGCCAGACCAGGCTCTGCCAGCCATGCAGGGTTCAAGAGAACACTAGCAGTTTAATAGAACCAGTCCTTTATCTTGCTGAATCTCTTGCTTCCTCATTGTCCCAGATTTTCCTAAAACACCTGTGTACTCACTTACATAATGAAATAGGTAGGGCAACATGGTACAGTAGGAGAGTTGAATTGGGATCCAGAGAACCCTGATTTGAATCCTCCCTTGCCTACTTCCCATTAATGTCACTTAACCTCTCTGGGACTCAGAATCCTCATTTGTAAGATAAAGGGGTTGAAATAGAGGAGGTATTCTTAGTTGGGGGGAGTCTATAATTTTTTCATATTTTGATAATTTTGTCTAATATAATTGGTTTCCTTTGTAATCCTATTATTTTATGAATTTAAAAACATTATTCTGAGGAGTCCCTCAGCTTTCCTGCTAAAAGAGTCCATTGCACAAAAGAGTTAAAAAAAACTTGGGGGCTAGAGGTTCTCTAACATCCTTTTCAATTCTACTCATGTTGTGATCCCTTAGTGAAAACAGCACTGTAGAAAACCAGTGTCCAAAGTCACCGACACTGAGCAGAAACACCAAAGTCATACGATGGGAGGAAGGAACACATGGCTTGCTGTTTCAGTATCTTTTGAGTTTGATAATCTTTGTTTTTCCTCCCCGCAAAAAGTGTTGTCCTATATATAGCCTTCCAAACAACCAAGGCTCAGCAGTGGTATACATGCTGTGGGATAGTTTCAGTCCTGTCTGACTCTTCGTGATGCCAGTTTGGGCTTTTTTGGAAGAGATACTGGAGTGGTTTGCCTTTTCCTTTTTTTTAGTTCATATTACATCTGAGGAACTGAGGCAAACAGGGTTAAGTGACTTGCCCAGGGTCACATACTGTCTCAGGCACAATTTGAACTCATTCTTATAGTAATGCACATCACCAGATGAATGGGCAGGCTATACTACTCTGCTATACAAGACCGGTTGACAGGCAGTGACTCTACTGACAGAACATGCCTCAATTGTGCTTATAGTTGGAAGAGTGGTGGACTTGGAAAAGCAAGAGATTTGGGTTCAAATACCAGTTCTGACATTCACCAGCTGTATTTCTTCATCTGTAAATTGAGATGGTTAGACTAGATCATGGGATTTAGAACTATATTTCTTTAATAATCATCAAGTTCAGAGGTCAACAAACTACTATAAGCCAGGGGCCAAATCCAGGCTGGGACTGCCTGTTTTTGTTCAGCCTGGGTGCTGTGTGGTTTTGGCATTTTAAAGCACAATAAAACTGTATTTTAAAATGGAAAAGTCATTCTTAGCTCAGGCGGTACAAAAACAAGCAGGAGCTTTAGTTTGCTAACCCCTACTAGTCCAAGCCTTCATTTTATAGATGAGAAAAATGGCACCCAGAGAGGGGATGTGTTTTGCACAAGAACACATAGGTACTGCAGAGCAGAAACAGCATTCAAATTCAATGGCTCAGGGCAACCAGGTAGCTCAGTGGATGGAGCACTGGCCTTAGCGTCGGGAGGACCCGAATTCAAATCCAGCCTCAGACACTAACTAGCTGTGTGACTCTAGGCAAGTTATTTAACCCTGATTGCCTCCAAAAAAAAAAAAACCCAAATTCAAAAGCTCTCTCTCCAAATCCAATGCCTTTCTATTACACCATTTCTTGGATTGTTTCCATCCAAGTCGTAAGATTCTAACCAGGTGGCCTCAGTTTATTCCCCTATATATTCTTCCCCTATATATTTCAGTTGGTTTTCATATCTATAAGGAAGTTCTGTTTGTCTGCTACATCTATATCTATAGATAGATATAGATATATTCCCCTATATATTCCCCACTTGACTTATGGGAAAGTATATAACATAAAGTACTATAGAAAAAAATAAATATGTGCATAGTAAATTTAGCACATAACATAAAATCCTACAGAAATAATACTACATGGCATAAAGTGCTACAGAAATGTGAACTCAGGTGATTCCTATTAGTGCCAATAGCTATGGTCTTATGGGTAGTCTTGTCGTGTGTTGTAGATGGTCAGTGGTGCTCTGAGACCATGGCAGAGCCATATGTCATGTAGCACCATGCTGGCTAGTCTTTGGCCACAAAGATATGTGTGTGTGTGTGTGTGTGTGTCTGTGTGTGTGTGTGAGTGAAAAAACAAAACAAAATAGTTGAGGTCAAAGACAACAACCCCCACCAAAAAATGTGACTAATTTACTCAAGTATACAGCCTTGGGCTGTATGGATAGAGGCAAAGTCAAATTGAATCCAACAAACATTTGCTAACTACCTACAGTGGAGCACAGTTAAGACAATTACTCAGATGACTCAGGTTACATTAAAAAAAAAACACCCGTGAGGAACCTGGATAATTAAATCAATTAATAATATTCTTCCTCAATACTTGTCAAATTAAGATCATAAGATTTTTTTTATAAGAAGGGGCCTTAGTGATCATTTCAGTTTCTACCACCAAAAATAAATAGAACTTATGAATGAGGAAACTCAGGCCCACAGTAATCCAACAGCTCCAGTCGTATAATATAATAGACTTTGGGGGCTAGAAGGAACCCCAGAAGTCTTCCTTCCCTAACATACCTGAGCAGAAATTCCCAGTATAACATCTCCAGCATCTCCAATATCTTCCAGATTGTGAAGTCTCTCAAGAGGGAAACCAGGGATGTGGTAGTGCTAACTCAAACAGTCTCCAAAAGCCAATTGTTAAATTTTCAAAATGAACATCCATACCTCAAAAATCAGGAAATGCTACAAATCAAAGCTTGATTCATTGTTTTGTTGATTATCTAGACTTAATAAAATAATGGGAAAATGTTAATAATATAGATTAAACTTAAACATGTGTCTCTGGCATTAGTATATCTACCACCACCCCCTTTGGAGTTGATTGTTAAATATTTACCAGCACACCCCTGGGAGAAACCCTTTATTTCCCAACACAGCTGATCTACTTTTTTAAAAGCTGATATTTTGGGGCACTTTTACTTTATCTCAAGACTAAATCAGCCTTGCTGCAATTTCCACTTTTAGTCCATAAGAGCTGGAATGTCCCTCAGAGATCATATAGTACGAAGGTGGTGAACCTGCAGCCTCAAGGTCACATGTAGCCCTCTAGGTCTTCAAGTGCAGCCCTTTGACTGAATTCAATCTTCACAGAACAAATCCCCTTAATAAAAGGATTTGCTTCATAAAACCTGGCCTTAGTTAAAAGGCCGCACCCAAGGACCTAGAGGGCCATATGTGGCCTTGAGGCCCGCAGGTTCCCCACTCCTGATCCTAGTCAAACCCCCTTATCCATGGATAAGGAGGCTGAGGCCCAGAAAGAAGTGATCTGTCCATTGTTATACTGGAAATCGCTGGCAAACCTGAGACTAAAACCTTTTCCTTCTCGTAACCTCCTGTTCCTCCCATCATACTTGTCTTTATTCTGTCTAGTCAGGAACAGGCTCATTGTTTGAACAACACCTTGCTCATAAATGTTTATTGAATTGAATTGAATATGGGTTCAAGACCACTGTTTGGCACTAGAAAAAGACGATCCATCATTGCCAAAATGGATTACACGGGCACAATTACTGTGTGTCAGATGTATACATACAGCTCCCCGTGTGAAACATGATATCTGTGCTTAGGCTCCCACTGCTGGATTGTGTTTAATCGCACATCAAGAGGAGAGGTGCTGGTTGTTAACGGCCACTTGTTTGCCCTAGTCCTGGTTGTCTCTGGGGTGGGCCTAACCCCGGACAGCCAGAAAGGAGTACTTTCCATCCAAATCTGCTGTCGACTGGCTAATGGCTATAGCTGCCAACAGGCTTTGATCAAGATTTCTGCACTGGGCTCGCAAGACCACAAACACTTGAATCAAACTGCTTTTTATTATTATGTCAACTCAACCCAGAACTGCCCCAGTGAAAACAATTTGGAGATGGTGGGCATTTGAATTCATAGGACTTTTTTTTTGGCTCCGTTTTTCTTCTGGTTTCCTGAGAGGGAGGGCAGGTCTATGCCAGGAGAAAGCCTAAAATATTTCATATTTATTTCAGTCTGACGCAGTGGACCATGCTGTTTCAGTCGATTTTCACGTCTATTAGGAGGTTCTGTTTGTCAAGCTTTGATCGAGTACTGTGGCTGTAAATTGACAAGGCGGGAGCAAAACAAGTTCGACCTATGTTCCAAGCAGCCAGTCTCCAAAGAACTGACGTTTGAAGACATTTTCAAATGACAAATGCTAGAAATTGTAATTGCCTGTAATAAAGCCTAATGGGTAATCCATCAGCAGCGCAGAGGGCCCACCATTACAATTGGAACTTTTGTGGCAATTTTCAGGCAACAATCAAAAAAGAAAAGTCAGTGGGGCATGGAGATTGAGCTACCCTCTTGGACCCAGGCCATCCCTTGAGAACAGGGCTAAGATGCTTTGGGAGGGTGTGCTAGATTAACATCTGGCCTAGCTAGAGTCTGTGGAATGGAAAGAGGCAGCTGAAGGGTAGTGGTGATAGAGCTAGCCCCAGAGTCAGAAGATGTGGGCTCAGATAATGATCCTGATACATATTGTGCAGTATGAGAAGCAAAATGGAAGATGAGAAAAGGAATGGATTTGGAGAAGAGGACCCAGGTTATAACTTGAGCTCTGTCACTCATTAGCTAGGGAAACTTGGGTAAGTCACTTCCACTCCCTAGGCATCTGTTTCTTCATCTGTGAAATGAATAGGCTGCATTAGATATTATTACATATTATACCTTCTGGATATACAATTCCAACTAAGTCTCAAAAGCAGATGCTTAGTTTCTTTCTACTTAGACAATAATGGATTCCTTTCCTTTCAAAAATGAATTTTCAAAAATTACCTGTGTGCCGTTTCTCTACTTTTTTAAACACAAGAATTCTCCCAGTGAAGTCATTATATCCATGATTCATGGAACCTCAGAAGCTCAGAAGAATCTCAGCCTCAGAACATCTCAGTAGAACGTTAGTTCCATGAGAACAATGATGGGAAAAATGTGAACTAGATATACCCTCTACGATTCTTTCCAGTTGTAAGTCCATAATCCTATGATGATTTTAATTTCGTATCTGTATCCCTTCCACCTATTAGAGAGGCAACATGGCATAGTGAATAGACAATTGTCCTCTAAGCCAGGAAGACCTCAGTTCAAGTCATGCCCATGCCACAGACTAGCTATGCAGCCCTAGGCAACGCATTTAACCTCAACTCCGTAAGGCTCTAAGTTGCAGAGAATATTCAACCTGCACTGATAGAGAGGAAGTCTCTCCACCTGGAAGTTTCTTGTACTGTTGAAATCACAGGTCTGGTCCTTATCCCTACCCAATCAGTGACACCTAATACAGTGCCTGGCACATGGTATACAATTAATAATTCTTTCTGAATGAAGACACACAAAGGTGACCCAAGGGGCAATGAGAGGATGGATGAAAGTTTTAATCAGAGTATAGCATGTTTTTTCAGTCAGTCAATGGAGCTTTGAATGCTAACCAGAAGGTTTTATATTTGATTCCAGAGGTAATAGAGAGCCACTACAGTTTGATGAATAGGAGGGTTATCATTGTCGAATCTGCATTTTAAGGAGCTTAACTTGACAGCTGAGTAGAGAATGAAATGGAGTGGTGAGAGACTTGAGGCAAGGTGACCAACCAGAAAGCTATTACAATAGTCTAGGCATGATATGATGAGTGCCTGCACCAGAGTGATGGCTATGTAAGAGGAGAGATTGGGGCCTGAATGAGATGTTGTAAGGATAACACTGACAGGTCTTGGCAAAGGACTGGATTTGAGGGCTGAGGAGTCTAGGATTGCACCTAGGTTGCACCTAGGAGGATGGCAGTGTCCTTGACATTAATATTGAAGTTTGGAATGGATGCCTCACCTTGAATTTAAATGTAAAGGGAATTCAGTTTGAGATGTCTAATAGGCAACTGAGGACGTGGGTCTAGAGGTAGGTCTAGAGGTTAGATAAATCGATCTGAGAGTCATCAGCATAGAGACGATAGTTAAAATCATGGGATCTGGTTTTACTAAGCAAAACAGTATGGAGGGAGAAAGAAAGAGGTCTCAGGACAAATTTTCGGAGGCCAGTCATGGTTAGTGGGTATGATCTGTCTGGACAAAGAGCTAGCCAGCAAAAGAGATTGAGAAGGAGTAGTCAGATGTATAGGAAGAGAACAAAGAAAGAATATAGAAATAATAATTTAGAATATAGAAAAAATAATCACTGAAACCGAGAGAGAGAATAGTCTCAAGGAGAAGAGGGTGATCTCTGGTACCAAAGGCTGTGGAGAGGTCAAGAAGGATAAAGGATGAACTAAGGCCATTAGAGTTGACAATTATGAAATCACTGGCAATTCTGAAGAGAGGAAGGAAGGAAGGAAGCATTTACTATGTGCCAGACACTATGCTAAGCAATTTACAAATATTATCTCATTTGATCTTCATAACAACCCTAGGAGTTAGGGGATACTATCCACATCTTACAGTGGAGAAAACTGAGGCAGAGGTTAAGTTACTTGCCAGTGGCCCTGGAGCTAGTAAGTTTCTGGTGCTGAATTTGAACTCAGGTCTTCCTGATTCCAGGCCCAGCATTCTAACTACTGTGCCACCTAACTGCTTCTAAAGCAGTTTCAGTTGAATGATGAGATCAGAAGCCAGACTGTAGAGAGTTTTTTTTTTAAAGAGTGAGAATAAAAGAAATGGAAACATATATTATAGACTTCCTTCACAAAAAGTTTAACCCAAAAAAGGGAGGGGGGAGAAGAGATATCAGATGATAGCTAGTGGGGATGGATGGAACAAGTGAAGTTTCTTTGGAGGATGGAGGAGATAAGGGCCTATTTGTAGTTAGTAGGTAAATGACCAGTAGATAAGAAGAAATCTGTGGTAAGTGAGAGAGTAGTAGTAATAGAGGGGGAGATCTGCTGGAGACTGCAGGATGGAATGGGATTACTTGTATGGAGGAGTTTGCCTTGCCAGGGAAAAGGACCACCTCATCATGTGAGACGGGGATGAAGGAGAGCTAAGAGTGGCAGAAGGCATCTGGGTGATGCAAGATGAAAGGAGGGAGCTCTCATCAAAGGACCTCAATTTTTTTCAGTGAGAAAGGAGGCAAAGTTCTCCAGCAATGACTTTATACACAAGTGGAATGAGCGATATAGTGTAGGACATGTATGGCTAGATAAGGAGACTGGCTGGCCAAATAGCCAACATGAGGGATGGATACTCAGTGTTACACACTGATGTTATATTAAGCAGCCAGATGAAGGCTTCAGGCCGTGTGAATCTTTATTGGAAAATTTACCTTTCTGGTTAGGATAATAAGTAAATTGCTAGTTGGGTAGCTAGTTAGTACAGCGGAGAGAGTGCTGGAACTGAAGTCAGGAGGACGAGTCTTCCTGAGTTCAAATATAGCTTCAGACTCTTTCTAGCTGTGTGACCCTGGGCAAGTCACTTAACCCTGTTTGCCTCAGTTTCTTTATCTGTAAAATGAGCTGGAAAAGGAAATGGCAAAGCACTCTAGCATCTTTGCCAAGAAAACCCAAAATGGGATTGTGAAGAGTCAGACCTAGGGGCATCTAGATGGTTCAGTGAGCAGAGCACCAGCCCTGGAGTCAGGAGGACCTGAGTTCAAATGTGACACAACACATTTACTGGCTCTGTGACCTTGGGCAAGTCACTTAACCCCAATTGCCCTGCCTTCCCCCCTCCAAAATAAAAGTCAGACATAACTGAAAAATGACTGAAAACAACAACAAAAAATTCCTAGAGGAGCTTAGCTCTGCCACAAACACTCCCAGAAAAGCTCTAAAAAGCTGTAAGATGGAACAATGTTTGGGAACACCAAAGAGAATACAAGTAAGCTCCCTCATCCAGTCAAGATATGCTTAAGAAGATGCTTCAAAACTTATGGGCTGACAGAGTGAGGAAATGCCAGGGGAGGCAGAACCCATCATGAGGGCAAGTAAACAGAGCCTGAACCCTAGTCTTCCAAGAATCCTAAAGCCAGCACTTCCGTTGGAGTGACACCAGGAGCCCTGAGGAAGTCCTCCAAAGCTCAGCAGGAGCTAGGGCCAGTGAAGCCCCTAGGGCACTACAAGAGATAGGCACTGGTAAATATTTAGCAATTGGCTGGAGGGTTGGGGGAGCATGGGGATATGTGTATAGGACATACTTTTCAGTTTAATCTGCATTATTGATGTTTTCTCCATCACTTTCTTAAGTTGAGAAAATCAACAAAGTAGTAAATCAAACCCTAATGTGTAGATATGAGGTCTAAATGCCTACACTGAAAATTTAACAACCATTCTCAGGAACCCAGTTAGAGCTGGTTCCAGCACACCTCTGGAGTCTGAGAATCTGAAGCAGATTTTATACAACAAGACAGGGTGAATAAAATGGCTTTTTGCCTGGTTTCCAGCCGTAGCAGGCAGGTAGGTAGCTCGGTAGGCAGAGCACTGGGCCTGGAGTCAGAAAGACCTTGGTTCAGATCTGGCCTCACATACTTACTGGCTGTGTGACAATGTGCAAATCATTTAAACTCTGCCTGCCTTAAGTTCCTCAACTAGAAAATGGCACCTACTACATAGGGTTGTTGTGAAGATAATGTGAGATAACATTTGGAAAGTACCTGGCACATATTAGGCACTATATAAATGCATATTCCCTTTTGTATATAGTGACTGCTATCTAACCTGGAACAGAATAATTATCAGGACCCACTTAAAGCTAGGTAATGATACTGTTAACTGTGTGAACTCCCTGAAGCTGATAGCTCGGAGACTGATGTGATTCTATAAGTCAAAGACCAAATTCTCTGAAATCTTTATCCTGATCTCGCCTGATATCCTTTATCCTGATGTCACCAGGTGTGTCAAAGATTCCCTTACAGATTTCCTTTTTTCACCTTATCATAAATGTTAAATTAAAGCTCTTTTGCTACAACATTGTAGTTCTTGATATCCTAGTTCTGCCATAATTCAGACCCAGGCCCTCCAGGGGTTTCAGATACTTTCTAGGAACCCTGATACAGTACAGTCTCTGATATTTCAATTGAAGCCTTTTGAGGACAAATAAAGGGCAGGACCAATTCTAAGTTGGGGACTGTGCAAGGAAAAGGAGATAGGGACAAGCCAACACTTGAGTTGGGCCACTAGGAGACAGAGCAGAAGTCAGGGATTGTGTAGAGCAGAGTGTGGCCCACAGGCCATATGTAGTCCACAACACTTTCAAGTGTGGGTCCTAAACAGATTAAAAAGTAATTGAGAAAAATTTAAGGAAATAAATAAAAATACTCTTCTCCCTATAAGCAGTCATACCCTGATGAAAAACTCAAGAGTCAAGTAAGTCAGCTGGGAACATGGCCAGGCAGCAAAAATGAACTCAGATTCAGTCTCAGACTTTGGAATCTTTCTTTGGTGACAAAGAAGACCAAAACATACAGCTGAAGAAGTCAACAAAGTCAAAGAGCCCACACCAAAAGCCTCCAAGAAAAACATGAACTGGTCTCAGGGCATGGAAGAGCTCAAAAAGGATTTGGAAAAGCAAGTTAGAGAAGTAGAGGAAATATTGGGACGAGAAACGAGAAGGATGCAAGAAAACCATGAAAAACAAGTCAATGATTTGCTAAAGGAGACCCAAAAAAATACTGAAAAATATATTGAAGAAAACAACACTTTAAAAAATAGACTAACTCAAATGGCAAAAGAGCTCCAAAAAGCCAAAGAGGAGAAGAATGCAGAATTACCCAAATGGAAGAGGAGGTCCAAAAGACCACTGAAGAAAATACTACCTTAAAAATTAGACTGCAGCAAGTGGAAGCTAGTGACTTTATGAGAAATCAAGATATTATAAAACAGAACCAAAGGAATGAAAAAATGGAAGACAATGTGAAATATCTCATTGGAAAAACCACTGACCTAGAAAATAGATCCAGGAGAGATAATTTAAAAATTATTGGACTACCTGAAAGCCATGATCAAAAAAAGAGCCTAGATATCATCTTTCAAGAAATTATCAAGGAGAATTGCCCTGATATTCTAGAGCCAGAGGGTAAAATAGAAATTGAAAGAATCCACAGATCGCCTCCTCAAATAGATCCCAAAAAGAAAACTCCTAGGAATACTGTCGCCAAATTCCAGAGCTCCCAGATCAAGGAGAAAATACTGCAACCAGCCAGAAAGAAACAATTTGAGTACTGTGGAAACCCAATCAGAATAACCCAAGATCTGGCAGTTTCTTATCATTAAGAGATCAAAGGGCTTGGAAAACGATATTCCAGAGGTCAATGGAGCTAGGATTAAAACCAAGAATCACCTACCCAGAAAAACTGAGTATCATGCTCCAAGGCAAAATATGGATTTTCAATAAAATAGAAGACTTTCAAGCTTTCTCAGAGAAAAGACCAGAACTGAATAGAAAATTTGACTTTGAAACACAAGAATCAAGAGAAGCATGAAAAGGTAAACAAGAAAGAGAAATCATAAGGGACTTACTAAAGTTGAACTGTTTTGTTTACATTCCTACATAGAAAGATGATGTGTATGATTCATGAGACCTCAATATCATAGTAGCTGAAAGGAATATGCATATATATATGCATATATATGCATATGTGTGTGTCTATTTATACATATATGTGGGTGTATATATATACATATATGTATATATGTATACATATATAGAGAGAGAGAGACAGAGGGCACATGGTGAGGGCATGTGGGCAGAGGGCAACATGAGTATTGTGGAAGGGTTTTACATAATGATATGCATGTGGCCTGTGTTGAATTGCCTGCCTTCTTGGGGGGGTGGGTGGGGAGGGAAGGGGGGAGAGAGTTTGGAACTCAAAGTTTTAAAAACAGACATTCAAAAACAGCAACAACAACAAAAAGTTTTTGCTTGCAACTGGGAAATAAGATGCACAGGCAATGGGGCATAGAAATTTGTCTTGCCCTACAAGAGAAGAAGGGAAGGGGGGATGGGAGGGGAGTGGGGTGACGGATGGGAGGGCTGACTGGGGAACGGGACAACCAGAGTATATGCCATCTTGGAGTGGGGGGAGGGTAGAAATGGGGAAAAAAATTTGTAATACAAACTTTTGTGAAAATCAATGCTGAAAACTAAATATATTAAATAAATTTTTAAAAAAAAGTAAAGAAATAAAAGAATATAAGCTCCTTAATCTCAAAGACTCGTTTCCTTTTGCATGTATTCGTATTCCCAGCATTTAACACAGCTCCTTAAAAATAAAATATGCTTGATTAATCCTTATTGATTTGTCTTGTTGACTTGAAAAAGAATCTATCATTCACCTCCTAGAAGAAATTCCAAATTAAAAATGCCCAAGAATGCCATAGCCCAAATCTTTAATTTCTAGGTCACTAAACTATGCATACTCTTTGACTCAGGAATACCAGTACTAGTTATGTACACCAAGGAGATCCTAGATCTATCCAAGTGTTTAAATCCTTTGGAAGAATGATGGTATAGCCATGCCCAGTGGCTATAACCACACCCACATTGCTCCAGTGTGCTGTCCTCATTTCAAATTCCTGAGTAATTACAGGATGTTGAAGTTGGAATGGACCTCATCCAAATCACCTTGACCAAAATGCCCATACCTTATGACCCATAAATTCCACTGCTAGGCATATACAGCAAGGCAGGGAATGACTCAAAGAAAGGCTTCATTTACACCACAATATTTACCACTACTTTTTCTGGTATCAAATAATTAGAAACAAAGTAGATGACTATCAAATGAGAAGTAGCCGAACTAATTGTCATACATGAATGTAACGCAACATGATTATTCTATAAGAAATGATGAATATGATGAACACAGAGAAACATGCTCTACAAAATGATGTAAAGTAAAGTAAGTAGGACCAAGAAAACAATATTCGGGATAACGGCAACAATATAAATGGAAAGAACAACGGTAGTCACCAAGCAATTGAATCAGAATTCTGTGAAATCACAATAACAAAGCTTGGCCCTGAAGATGATATTTGAGAGGATGGCATCTCAGCTTCTTCACAGGGGGGTACCTGGGTGTGGAACACTGCATACAAAGTCAGACTTTTTAAGTAGCTTTTTCTCCATAAACTTTTCTCTATTTCAAGGGATGACACTCTATGAGGGGATATTGTGTGGAATACATTAGGAAATGCAGGTGATATCAAAGCAAGACCTATCAATACAACTTTTTTTAAAGAAATCACCTAGCCTGTACCCCTCATTTTGAGGAATCAAAGGATCAGAAAGGAGAAATAACTTGCTCATGGTCACACAGGTAGAAAGTAACAGGTGGAATTTGAACCCACATCTTCTGATTCCATGTGCAGAGTTCTTTCTACTGAACCGAAAAACAGTCTTCATGTTTGCCAATAAAGCCTTCAGTGTGTGTTTATTGTTGGTTTTGTTCTTGGTCTTTTTTGAAACTCCTTGAATGGAATTTGGGCCCATTTGATTAGGTGAAAACGATTCTTTGTGACCAGTTTGTTGGGTTCATTTTTACCAAGAAGACAGTAAGAAACAACCATTAAAGGATCTAACCTCACCATTTTGATTTATATCTACATATCTAATGCTCTTCAATGTTCAGGTACCACCTCTTACATGAGGTCTTTCTTGACTCCCTCCCAGCCTCTAGGCCTCCCCCTCAAATTACCTTGTATATATCTTGCATATGTTTATATATGTATGTGCTCTTACCCTTATAAAGTCCTTAAAAGCTGAATGCCTCATTTTTGCCATTGTTTCCCATACACCTAGCATAGTGCTTTGCAAACAGTAGGTGATTAATAAATGCTTGCTGATTGATTCACCATAAGATCATAGATCTAGAAATGGAAAGGCCTTTTGGAGTGCATTGTTAATGTATTTTTGCTTAATGGGAAGATCTTTCCCATCCATTAATAGGCCTATGTGATCTGATTAAGTCACATGGAAGCTTAAGTCACGTGTGGTGGGAGGAGCTTGCCGAATGGGTGGAGCAGGAAGGTTAGAGCAGAGCCCAGAGTAAGTGAGGTCAGAGCAGTTAAAGTAGTGGGAGAGAGAGGATGCAGGCCAGCAGCTAGGATTGCAAGTGTTTGTTCGTGGGAAGGCTTTGGAATGGAGTTGCTCTCTGTAGTGATAATGTGTATTAGCTTCTTTGTTGCTATGATGTATTTGGTTTACTGGTGTTGGGATTTGGCTTTCTGGTGTCTGAATAAATGTTTTGCTTCTGTCTTCCATATTGAAAGTCTGGTATATTTGGCTATTCAGAACCACGCCAGCAACCACTGTGAATATTGCCTTGGCGATATATGGAGTCATTTATTCCAATGTCCTCATTTTGCAAATGAGGAAGCTGAGGCACAGAGCAGAGCAGTAAATTGCATTTTACATACATACGTAGGTAGCAAATAGAAAAAGGAGGAGCTGAACTCAGATCCCTTGATTCCAAAATCAGCCCTTTTTTGCACTGTACCAGACTGATCTCTGTTCATTCTCTATACCATGGAACACCCAATTTCTCTTGTTCTTGCAATTAAAAAATAAAAAATGTATCATCATTCCAGAGTACCTACTAAGTAATGACAACTCCCATTTGCAGAGCACATTAAAGTTGATAAAGCCCTTTCCTCACATTGCCCCAGGAAGTTACAGACTGCCTAGTATTACTATCATACCCATTTAATATATGAGACAAGTAAGGCTCAATGACTTGCTGATGACTACAAAACTGATAGTTGTGAGAGGCAGGATTTGAATCCAGGTTTCCAGACTCTAAATCTGGTAATCTTGCCACTGTATCACACTGCATTAAGCCTGCATGAAGGGGAAAGAAGTTGTTCTATATCAGTTTTTTTGAAATAATTGAATCTTGTTCACTTAAAACACAACACTTAAAAAAATAAAGTTCAGTCACATCTGACTCTTCTTAGCTATGGTTTTCTTGGCAAAGATATAGAGTGGTTTTCTATTTCCTTCTCCAGCTCATTTTACAGATGAAGAAACTGAGGCAAATAGGGGAAAGTGACTTGCCTAGGGTCATATAGCTAAAATAGTATTTGAGGCTCAGTTTTAACTCAGGTCCCCACATCTATCTACTTTGCCACTTAACTATTCCCCCTTCTCAAATATAAATAAACCTTTTTCAAATAGACTCTTTCCTTAAATGACTATTGGTAAATTGACATTCTTTGAAAGGATCTTCCGTACTATATACTTTTCTGCCTTTACAAAGGAAGGACACATAATAATTTAATGGTGTTTGATGTCTCAGAATTATTGTAATATCATCCAATCTTGGGGCCAAAAGGAACGTCAGCAAGCCTGGCCAGTACCTAGCCAGATATCACCTCCATGACATCCCCAACCTGTAGTCATTGGAGATCTCCAATAATGAGGAGCCCACTCACTGTCTTTGAAGGTATTCCATCCATTGCACTCTATGTTAGCTCCACTTTTTAGCATCTTTATGTGAAACCATAACTCTCTATCTCTCTGTGCCCTTCTCTGACTCCCATATTTATTTTCACAGAAACTGTTGCTTAACCACACCTTCCCATTCTACAATTATGTAGTTGTTTTTGGAGCTCAACAATAGGACTTTACATTTATCCTCACGAAATTTCATCTTATTCAACCGAGAACATAGTTTTACCTCATCAAGATCTTTGGGACAGTAAATCCAATTACAGATTACTCCCACTTTGTGAGCAGTCTCCTGTAACAAAATAACAGTCAAGTAAAACTAATAATACAGTGATCTCATCTAAAACTGGATGTACCACATTCAGGCTCGAGAATTATTAGCTGGCCCTTCCAGCACTGTGCCAGCAAGATATTTGATAATCACATCATTTGTGTCCCCATCCAATAAACTGATGATATATTGGAATAGCACAAGGAAAAAGGTAGGTCCCCTTGGCACTATACTAGAGTCTTCCATACAGGTCAACATTGATTCATTAACCACTAATCTTTGGGTGTAATCGGTCAATCCATTCCTCAACCAGTTAATTATACTGCAGTATAGTCAATGTCTCTTTGTCTTTATCTATTAAACAGCTCCCAACTCATTGTACTGTGCTAGGTATTGGGAACCCAAAGGTGAAACAAGAAATTGTGACTATCAAGAATTACACTATTCCATAATGTAGTGATACCCTTAAGTCTATTGAGGCAACTCTAAATCTCTATTCCTATAGGGACTCTGTCCAACCCAATCACCATCCACAGTTCTAGAGAACTCATAATGAAACATACTCCCCACTTCTTGGTAGACTACCCACCTCTGATAGACCCAGAGGGATGACTGAGGCATTTTTGGGGGGTCATTACTGATGTGGGAATTTGTTTTGCTTGGTTACACATGTTCATAACAGGCTTTGTTTTTCTTGGTTTCTCAGAGGGGTGGATTTGGGTAGGGGTGAAAGGGATATAGAAAAGGGAGAAACAGGAGCTGAAATTCTTTTAAAAGTTAAATTAATAGTAAAACAATTATTATCCTGTGATTCTCTGTAAGGATGTTTGCCCTACACAAACTATTTATGCCAAAAATACTGAGATTTTTAAGCTTAGTCTTTATTTCTCATCATTTTCGGTCTCCGTTATTGTCAGTCTGCCAATTATCACTTCTTACTACTGTCCATGTGTCTGCATGTAGTTCTTTCTTTCCTTTTTTTATTTGCCACTCTTAAATCTGCAGCAAACTTTAAAAGCAGTTTGCCAAGTTTGTTAGATTTTTATGTAAAATGAGAATACATAAGCCCTAATTAAGGGTGCAAGAGGGGTCTTTCATGAGTCAAATAAATGGACTAAATTTATCACATGACACCTAATTTGACTTCTCGGAGGCCTTGAGGGAAGGGGACATGGCATAGCTCTTTGCTTTTGGCTGTGTTCCACATAACTGAGGTTACTAGTTAAGTGTTCATTCTGTAACTAAGGTGATACCATATTCTATCTATACCGTACAAGTGCCACCATGATGCATGTTGTAGTCAGGAAAATATGGGAAAATTTTAAAAGCCTTTTAAACCAACATTTTAAAAGATTTTTATACTCTGATCCCCTCTTTTCAACCTCAACATGCAGAGTCAGGAATGGCAGTTGGGTAAGATAGGGCACTAATCTCAGCATGAGGAAGACCTGGGCTCATTCCCATCTCAGATACCTACTGTCTTTGTGGCCTGGACAAGTCATTTGACTTCTCTGGGCCTGATCTGCAAAACAATAGGATTAGATTTTATGTTTTCCAGATTTCTTTCTTTCTCTATATCAGTGATCCTCAGATCCTTTATAGATTCTGTAAACTCAGGAGATCAAGCTTCAAGTAATATGCCAAACTGTGATTTCATAGAATATATCATTTCAGAGATGGGAAGGACTTTAGACACAAAAAATTGACTATCAGAGCTAATAAGGCCTAAAGAATAAGGATATCAAAGCCAAAAATAGTCAATGTATCAATAGGCATTTATTAAGCACTTACTATGTACCAGACATGGGGGAGACAAAGAAAGGAAAACAACCAAACAAAACACAGTCCATGGACTTGCACTTACATTCTAAATCAGGAAATTATATGCCAAAATGTATGTGTGTGTGTGTAAATATATATATATATATATATATATATATATATATATATATGTAATAATGATTTAGATTCAAAGATCTTTCCCACCCATTAATAGGCCATGTGACCTGCTTATATCACAGGAAGCCTAAGTCGCATGTGGTGAGAGGAGCTTGCTGAGAGGAAAAAGAAAATGTGTCACTGGAAATGCTGAGAGAGCAAGTTAGAGCTGAGGGAAAGAGGAGATGTGTGCTATGTTGTGAGTGTTTGTTGGTGGCAAGGCCCCAGTAGTGGGGGATGGATGGCTTTGGGATAGCTTGGTTCTCTGCTGTGATATTTCGTATTGAATTCTTCTCTACTGTGATGGATTGGGCTCATTGGTTATGGGATTTGGTTCTCTGGTATCTGAATAAATGGTTTACTTCTTCTACTTTGTGTATGGAAAGTCTTTTATATTTTGTGATACAGAACCACATAGGCATAATGTCAGTTATCATCTATATTGTGACTATTGCCTTGCAATATACAAGATAAATACAGTAGATATAGAAGGAAATCTCAGAGGTAAATCACTAGCAGTGAAATTGGGGTGGATGGAAACCTGGGAAGGCCTCCTATAGAAATCAACATTTGGTCTAAATCTTGAAGGAAGCCAGGAAGCAGAGATGAAGAGGTAGAGTAGGCCAGGCATGGGGGACAGCTAGTGAAAACACAGAGAGTGGGGAGAGGGTTTGTAATATTTGAGACCAAGGAAGAAGGTCAGTTGATAAAGTTTATAAGCTCTAGTTCATAAAGTATGTGAAGGACAGTTAAGTGCAAGAAAATTTGAAAAGAGGGTGTCATGTTAGGAAGGGCTTTAAATGCCACACAGAAATATTTATATTTGTTCCTAAAACCACTGAAGTTTTTAGTAATAGACCTATGTTTCAGAAAGATCGATTACTACTATTACTACTCAGTATTAGATTAGAAGTGCTTGCTGTATTAATAAGATAAGAAAAAGAAATTGGAGGAATAAACAGGCAGTGAGGAAACAAAATTATCACTCTTGTAGGTGATAATTTACCTGAAGAACTCTAAGGAATCAAAACTAATTTAAATGATTAATTACTTCAGCCAAGCTGCAGGATATAAAATAAACTCACACAAATCATAAGAATTTCTGTATGTTACCAACAAAATCCAACAGTAAGAAATAGAATGAGAAATTCCATTTAAAATAACTATAGGTAGTGTAAATTAGTTGGGAGCCTACTTGCCATGATACATGTAAGAACTACATGAAAACAATTACAAAGCACTTTTCATACAAATAAAGAGATCTACATAATTGAAGAAATAGTAATTGTTCATGGGTAGGTCAAGTCAAATAATAAAAAAATGACAGTACTACCTAAATCAATTTCTTATTCAGTGCCATACTAATCAAACTACCACAGGATTACTTTATGGAGTTGGAAAAAAAAATGTATTTCTTCTGGAGGAACAAAGTCAAGATTATCAAGAAATTTTAAAGAATACTAGAAGGAATAGGGCCTAGCAGTACCAGATTTCAAACTGTACAATTCAAATTATAAAGTTGTAAACATTAAAACAATTTGGTCCTGGATGAGAAATAGAGAGATTTATCAATGGAAAAGATTACATACACAAAATACAGAAGCAAATGAGCACAGTAACCTAGTGTTTGATAAACTCAAATATTCCAGCTATTGGGGCAAGAAATCGTCATTTGACAAAAACTTGGGAAAAATGGAAAATTGTCTATCAGAAACTGGTCATAAGCCATTATCTCACACAGAATGACAAGATAATCTCAAAATGGAAGAATAATTTAGACATTAAGGATGTTATCATAAACAGATTAGATGAGCAGAAAAGAAACTATCTGTCAGATCTGTGGAGAGGGGAACAGTTCATGCCAAACAAGAGGCAAAGGACATGAAATGGATAATTTTGATTATATAGAATTAAAAAGTTTTCACACTTAAAAAAATGCAGCTAAAATTACAAGGAAAGCAGGAAACTGAGAAACATATTGGCAGCAAATTTCTCTGATAAAGGTCTCATTTCTACAATATATAGAGAATTGAGTCAAATTTATAAGATAAAAGCCATTCCCTGATTAATAAATGGATAATGGATATAAATAGGCAGTTTTCAGAGGAAGAAATCAAAACTATCAAGTCATGTAAAAAATACTCTCCCTGTTAATTAGAGAAAAGAAAATTAAAACAACTCTGAAGTACCATTTCACAACTATAACATTGGCTAAGATAACCCCCAACAAAAGAGGGAAATGACAAATGCTGGAGGGGATATGGGAAAAACAGGTATATAAATGTACTGTTGGTAGATCTGTTAACTAGTCCAAGCATTCTGCAAAGCAATTTGGAACTATGCCCCCAAAGCTATTAAACTATGCATAACCTTTTACCCAACAACATTGCTACTATGACTATATACCCCAAGGAGATTAAGGAAAGAAGAAAAGGACCCATATGTATACAAATATTTATAGTAGCTCTTTTTGTGGTAACACTGAATTTGAAACTACAGGGATACCCATCAACTGGGAAATGGCTGAACATGTGTTATATGAATGTGATGGAATGCTATTGTGCTGTAAGAAATGTTGAAGGGGCTGGCTTCAGAATAACCTGAGAAAACTTAGATGAATTGATGCAAAGTGAAGCGAGCAGAACCAGGAGAAAAATCTATGCAGTAACAGTAATATTGTAACAATGATCAACTGTGAAAGATTTCGTAACTCTGCTAACACAATGACCCACCATAATTCCAAAGGACTCATGATGAAACATGCTACACCTCCAGACAATACTGATTGAAGCATAATTTTTTTCCTTCCTTCCTTCCTTTCTTCCTTCCTTCCTTCCTTCTTCTTTGTTCCTGTTTCTTTTAAAGCATGGCTAATAAAGACATTTGTTTTGCATGATGATACATATTTGTAATAGATTGTTTTTTTTTTTTTGCTTTCTCATTTGATGGAGGAGGAGGTAGGGGAAGGAAGAGAATTTGGAACTGAAAAAAAAGAATTAAAAAGTCTTTGTGCTTATATATACATATTATATGTATAAAAAGGGGTGTATGTAAAAGAATTTGTCTTGGTAAGAAGGCCTGCTTTTTGATGTGAGACGGACGTGAAGTAGTAATTAATAGGGGAAAAATACCTGAGTCATGTTAGAGAAGGAGAAGGGAAGAAAGAGATCCCAATGAATTTCCTCAATTTTTTTAGTGAATTATGAGGTTAGGTTTTCATCTGAGATGATGGGAGAAGAAGATATAGGAAGCTTGAAGAAGGGTGAAAAGATTTTGAATAACCAATATGGTAAGTGGTATAGTGAACACACAAAATTTGCCTAACTGTAAGGAGGGCCCATAACAAACTTGCAGTGAATTCAATCAAGACGGTTTTTGTGATTTTCTTTACCTCCATTCAGTGACATGTAAATAGGAACAAAGGAGATAGATGGTAGAAGTAATCTAAGGTAGGGGTTTGGCTGGACATGATTGGCAACGGGATAAGGGGGCAAATGATTCAAGTGCAGAGGAGTGTAGAACTGAATGAGAAAGGTACCTTAGGACAAAATACATAAACTTATGGGAGTTGGAGGGTCTTCAAGGTTATCTAATCTATCCCTCCCATTTTACAGATGAGGAAACAGAGGGAAAGTGATTTGCCTAAAGTCTTAGAAGTGGTAAGTGATAGAACTGGGATTAGAGCCCAGATCTCTTGACTTTAAATCCAGTGACAGACCCCACAAATAATATTTATAGACACAGGAAATAAAATTCTTTAAAACCACAGCCTGTAAGATGAGATGAGATGTTATTATTTTGAGGCCTCCACTGCATTAGAGCATATAATAAATTACCCAGTAATAGTTAGTAATGACTGTTTCCTCTTTTCTCAAGGTCCAAGACAGTCAACTGGAAAGGATGGTGGAGACAAAGAGAGGAGTGATAGAAGAAAAAGAAGAAAGGTAAGGGAAGGGAAGTAGCTGGTGAGCCATCATGGTGTAATGTAACTAAAACTCTCTGAAAAAAGAAGGAAGGGGAGGAGAAGCATTTCTTAAGCATCTATTATGTGCCAAGCTAGTGCTTTAGAAGCATTAGCTCATTTGATGCTCACAATAACCCTCAGAGATAAGTGTTATTAGTATCTCCAACTTACAGATGACAAAACTCAGGCAGTCAAAGGTGAAGTGACTTGCCCATGGTCACACAGCTAATAAGTATATGAGGCTGGATTTAAACTCAGGTCAGTCTTCCTGATTCCAGGCCCAGAACTATGTCCACTTAGTTGCCCCTATGAGGACCTGAGTTTGAATCCTGACTCTGCTACTTCCCATTCCTTTGACTCTGACAGGCTCCATTACTCTAGATAATTTGTAGTTGATTATAGAAGTTAGGATTTCAAATCAGAAAAGGAGGCCATGTGGTATGGTGGGAAGAGTGATGTAATGTCAGAGTTTTGAGGTTTGGACACCGACTGTCCTGTTACTTAGGGACCATGTAACCTTGGACAAACCCCTTTGTGAACCTCAGTTAAAAAAACAAAACAAACAAACAACAAAATAATGTAATACTGTCACTTTTTCAAATCCTCCCTTAGTCAGTCCTCAATGAGGTTTTCCACAAGCCCCTATGCAGCAACAGGCTGCCCTCCTTTGGTTGAGTTTGCTTCCAGAAGAGAATAAAAGCCACCTAGGGTTTCTATTGTATCGCCAGGATTAGGTTTTTATCAGAAAGATACTGAAGTCTTTTCATTCTTCTGTTGGCTTTAAAAGAAGGTGTGTGTAGGGAGGGGGGGTGGGGGAAGGGGAAGAGTTGGAGGAAAATACCAATCCATACTGTACCTTCACAGGAAAGAGAAAAAAAAAGATAATTACACTTTGCCTCCAGGTCCTGACTGATTGGTGAGTCTCTCAGACACTGTAAGTAGGCGCCACAAATTGTGTAAGCTCTGACCTGCTGGCAGGCTGCCTAGTTCACATGACAGTGATATCTGATGATTTTGGCAAGGCAGAGGTGAGACGGAACCAATAGACAAAGAACTAGGGCTGGGGGTGGGGGCAGGTGAAATCTTTTAAAAGGCATAATAATTTTGAAGGCATTTCATTATGTGATCTTTGGGGTATATCGTCTACCATGCATCTAGGGGAAGAGGAAGAATGAGAGATGCATTCCATTCAGAGGCTGAGCTGGAGCCATCCAACTGAGCTAATATGGAGAGCCTTCTCTGTTTAGGGCCCAGTGCTTTGGACTGTGGATAAAAAAAAAAATCATAATCCCGTAATGCTTACCCTAAGGCACTGGGGGAAGAGAAGAGGAGGGAGACATATGTCAACAAATTGATATGATACAGGGGTTCCTTTCCTATGTCTTCTGAGCCTAAGGTTAGATGAACTAGATTTCATAGCCCTAGTGTTAAACACAGTGCCTGTCACACAGTAGGGCTTAAGGAATGGTTGTTGATTTCAGTAAGATCAGAGATCAGAGATCATGAGAGGCAAGTATGTAAGGAGAAGCACTAACCAAGGTTATTAATTGGCAAGCATTCTTAACAAGAACAAATATACTTGAGCTTATAGTCAACACTGGCCCCAAGCAATGAATATTTATTAAGTGCCCCACAGATCCCCAAACACGGGGCTACATAGCAGTATCTCATTATTTCTGTTTCACATGAGGGCTGATAGTGCCCTCCACAAAGTCATGGCATGCTCAGTTGGACGGCTAGCTCATGAAACATATCTCAGTGATATTCTTAGAATTATAACGTAACCTAGGCTGAATCAAAATATTCCAAAGGGTTTCAATAATAGGCAAGTATGGCAGGATTCTCCATTGGGGCCTTCCAAATGGGGGCATGCTCTTGCGGTCATGTTACAAACAAGTCAGTTTAGACACAAAGCACTCATGAGACAGCAGAGCATCCTTGGCCTTGAGGTGAGCATTTTATCTGAACCAGATGTTAGATATAAGCATAAGAAAGAAGTGATTTTAGGAGTCAGTAGGGCAGATGCCCATAAGTGGCAGGCAGAAGGGAGGCATATATATGTATGTATGTATGTATATGTGTGTATATATACATACACACACACATATATATATATATATAATATGCATATATATATATGGGGTGAGTGGTATGCATCCTAGAATACTAGGACTTTCGAGACCATCTAGTCTGACTTGTTCATTTTAAGGACAAGGAAATTAGGAACCAGAGAACACAAAAGATAAAGCCAGGCTACTCAGCTAGTTAGAGACTGAGCAGGAATTTGAATCTTGAACAAATCACTTTATCACTCCATGTTTTAGCATCCTCATTTGACCTGGACAGCCCCTGTTCCTGGCACACCAAGTTCTAACAAAGTGAGCTGTTGCCTTAGCTTCAACAGAACTGGGCCTCCACCTCATTTCTCTGTCATCTCCACACCATGGCATCTGGCTGAATACCACTCTTGCTTCCAACTCCATTATGTGTGTTGCCTTCTACCACTTCTCGTGGTTTCTTGAGATTTATTTGTAGATGTATTCCCAGGGCTTTGCACAATGCATTACATATAGTAAGCACTCAATGAATGCTTTGTCTACCTGTCTGTTTATCTATCTACTTGCCTATCAAATGAAATAATATTTGTAAAAAGTACTCAGTACAGTGCCTGATACACAATAGGAATTATATAAATTCTTATTGCCTTCCCTTCCCTGCCTTCCTTTCTCCTCAATGTGTTGATATCTATGATTCTATGAAACCGTATCTTCTAATTCCAAATGTAGTGTTCTGTTTACTACATCACATGCCATTTATAAAAATGGAGCTTATCTCTGACCAAATGGCTCAAGGGAACAATATTCCCACCACCCTCTTCAATTTTGGGCAATTGCGTCTGAATCTTTAGTTCTAAGCCATGCTTCACTGATTGACTAATTGAACTGATCTGCCAAGATCCTGACTACATCAAGGTGGAACTCAGAGGGGCAGACAGGATGGTACCAGGATCTGATCATCGGATAACACAGGATGAGAGGATTGTTTTCATATTCATATTCAGGAAATGTCATTCCATGCTTACTCCCTTTGGTCCCCCCCAACCCCCAATACCTGACAACCATTAACTGGCAAGCCTTTATATCTCAGGTTATTTAAGTGGGTGGTCGATTAAGGACAGCAAAGAATAAGACCCCTTCCCCTTATCATCCCCCGCTTCTCACACACACACACACACACACACACACACTCAAGCAGTTGATTCCATCAGGACAATTATTGTTCAACTTTCTCCAGCTAAATATTGGCTCCAACACGAATGATGATAAGCTTAAGGAGAACATAATTTGGAAAGATGTGAAGGAGGAAGAACAGTTGGCTAAGATTCAGGAGACCTAGGTTAGAATTGTACCTCACATTTATTAGCCATAAGACTTTGGGGAAGCCCCTTCTCATTGCCCTTAAGCCTCACTTTCCTCACCTGTAGAACAGGTATCATAATATACTATTTGCTTCCCAGAATTGTTGGGAAGTCATGTTAGAAAACTTAAAGTCCTGTTAAATACCTACCCATTTTGTTTTGTTGTTGGGGGCAGCTACACAGCTCAGTGGATAGACTGATGAGCCTGGAATCAGGAAGACTCATCTTCCTAAGTTCACAATCAGCCTCAGACACTTACTATCTGTGTGATCCTGGGCAAGTCGCTCAATCCTGTTTGCCTCAATTTCCTCCCAAAGTTGTTAAGAAGGCTACCCTTTGATTTTTTTTTAATATAGTCATTGGATCATAGCTTTAGAGATGGAAGGGTTATTCAGGCAACTGGAAGAAAAGGTCATCTAGTCTAACATAGCTCAATAAACTACAGTGACTCCCTATTGCCTCCAGAGTCAAATAGAAAGTCATCTGTTTTACATTTAATCTTCATAATTTGACCTATTTCTCAATTTCCAGTCTTTTCCTACTTTACTTGTAAGTATATATGCTCTGTGATTCAGCAGCACGGGCCTACTTGCAATTCCTCTCCCATGACCCTGCATCTCCTGCTTCATGCTTTTGTCCTGGCTGTTGCCCATACTTAGAATTCTTTACCTCCTCACTTCTGCCTCTGGCTTCTTTTAAAATTTAACTCAGATTCTGCCTCTACCAGAGGACCTGTCCAGTAGTACCTTCCTGGTAAGATTATTTCCCTTTCTTTGTATCCCTGGTGCTTGGCACAGTGCCTGACACATGGGAAGTGCTTAAAGATGCTTTTGGAACATTTGAATGACAATCCTCTCATTTTACAGATGAGAAAACCGAGACCCACCAAGGTTAAGTGACTTGACAAAACTCAACCCTTCCTTATTTCTACTAACGGAGGAACCTGCTCTTTAGCACAGATAGCGAGGCACATAAATATACACTGTTTATCAACTTAAGTACACTGCATTGTGTGGATTAGTTTTATTAGTCTGCATATGCTTTATTGCCTGGGAACACTAAGGTTTGAATTACCGTCACATCTGTCCATCTGTGGATCATAAGGAACAAGGAAGATGGTCAAGCAGATCACATGTGTCAGACCCAATTATATTCAGAATGATTGCATAAACATCACAGCAATCTGCTTAACATGAAATGAAGAAGGATAATAATAGTAATAGCTGGTTATTGGATTAACATAATAACGCCTCACATTTCTATAGCTCTTGAAGGTTTGCAATGTAGTGTCCTCATAATCACACAAGGAGGTCATTATACAAGTATTATTATTCCAATTTTATATATTAGGAAACTGAGGCACAGAAGGTTGAAGTGAATTGCCCAACATCACATAACTAGCACATGGCGGAGGTGAGAATTAAAGCTGGGATCTCTGATTCCCAAATAAATGCTCCTTCACCATTGCACAATACTACCTCTTAAGAGCTGTAAACAAATCAGACCATTCAGGGGATTTTCCAAGCCTGAATTGTGCAGTTTAAGCATTTCCATGGGCTTGGCTGTTTGCAAAGCTTTGAGCTATCCCCTTCATATCCAGAGACTCTATTTACAAAGCAGGAAAGAAATGAGAAGGTTGAAGTAAAAAAAAAAAGGGTACTTCAGAATATAATCCCTGATATTTTGGGCTTGGGAAAGTTGTGAGGCTTAAACAATCCTGCTTGGCCATGTACCTGCCTCCCATTCCCAGGACAAGTGCTCACCTTAGGGACAGCACTTTAGGACAGACCTTTAGGACACAATGCAAGGCCTTGTGAAATTGACAAAGCTTTTAAAACTGACATTATATCAGTGTCAGTGTGGTGCTGCCAGGTAATACCTTATAAGCAGTTTTCATTTGCAGGTATGCTTGGGCTGTGACACTGAGGAGATTTTTGTCACCATTTAAAAATGAAACAAATATTTCTGAAATGCAGGCCAGGGACATATAGCTGGAGCAGCATTTGAGTCGATCGGATCTATCATGCTTTGTATAGACATAGTGAGTGGGAGAACTGGTGTTTCTGGGTCTCTGACTTTCTCGGGAGCATGTGATCATCTGATTCGAACATCTTCATATGGATACAGCCCCAGGCTATGCCCAGAAGGAGATTAAGGCTGTCTAGATTCCTGCTGAAATGGTGTTATTAACCTGCTATGTATCTCACTGACTAAATAAGGCTGGAGACACATTGGTATGTTTGGGGACACTATGTTAATTAGTAATTTAATAATAATAGCTAACATTTATATTGTGTTTATTATCTGGCAGGTACCATGCTAAGCACTTTGTGATTATCATCTTATTTGATCTTTAAAACAACCCTGGGAGGTTGGTGCTATTATTATCCCCATTATAGAGACAAGGAAACTGAGGCAAACAGACATTAAGTGACTTGCCCAGGGTCACACAGCTAGTAAGTATCTGAGGTCAGATTTGAACTCAGGTCTTCCTGACTCCAGGCCCAGCACGCTATCCTCTGTGACACCTAGTTACACAATCATCAGTGAGTGACTTTTTTGTCAGCTTCCTGCTACTTTTTTCTGGGAGACACATTTCAAAAAGGAAATTGCCAATATGAAACAACTAGACTTGGCTGAAGGAACTGGGGATGTTAGGACTCCAAGTAAGAAGACTTGAGGATTGGATATTACAACTGTCTTTGAGTATCTCAAAAACCACTCTCTAGAGAAGCATTAAATTTTCTCTGCATCCCAAAAGGTAGATCTAGAAAGAATGGAGGGAAGTGCAGAGAGGCAGATTACCCAACACCAGGAAGAACTCTCTAACAAGAAGAATGGACTCAAAGCATAATAGATGGTCTCATCAGGTAATGAGTTCCCCATCCTTTGAAGGTCTTCAAGTGGAGACTGGATGAGCACCTGCTAGGAATGTTATAGAGAGAATTCCTGATCATGTATAAATTGGACTAGATAACCTTTTAAGTTTTTTTCTAATTTTGAGATTTGATGAGTTTAAGAGCTCATTAAAGGATACATAGAGGTGGAATGAAAAAAAAAGTTCTTATGTCTATAGTAACCTTATTAATTCTAATTGACTTTGCTTGTGTTTACCCAGAACTCACTATTTCTCTCTGTGTCATCATAGAACCAGACCTGGAACCCTGAACTTAGCTATTTTTATCTGCTATCTAGAACTAGATACTAGATGACTAGTAAGTCGTCTTGCTAGCTTAGATTCCTCTCTCTTTATATAACTGACATCTTTATCCCAAGAATGGCTAAACTACACTTTAGCTTCTACTTGCTTGACCATCTGCTACTCTGAAACGACTCCTCTGATAAAAGAATGTCCCATAAGATCAGACCCTTGTTGCTTCCCTAACTTGCAGTGGCTTTTATTAATATTACCTGCCCCCCTTGGCTCCAGGGTACATTACCTTTCAGATGCTACAATTATTTCTGGGATGTCATTGGAATGAAATACCCCAAATGGCCTGTAACCCCTTTGCTGATGGACATGTGGTCAGTCTTGCTAATTGCTTCTCAGTCAGCTACTAAGATGGTTAGGAGGAAAAAGTAGTGGATTTGGAGCCAGATAACCTGAGTCTATTCTACTTCTTACTTGCGTAACTTTGAACAAATCTAGGTTTGGGTTTTGTCATTTGTAAAATGAGGAAATCATCTTTGGATGTACTTTAAGTTTCCTGCCAGCTTAAACATTCTGAGGTGTTTCTAGAATTGTCATTTTATGTTCTAAAGTCTCTTAGAGTTCTGACATCTATGATCAATGGTCCACCCCAGCTCTAATTTTCTATGTTCTAATTTCCCTTCCAGTTTTGATATTCTATGTCCTAAGGCAAAAGTTCTCCCAAAAGCCACCAAATCAGATTAAAATATAATTGGGACATACTTAACAAATGAATAAAAATAAAATTAAACATAGATAACATTACATTTTAGGGGCAGCTAGGTGGCGCAGCGGATAGAGTGCCAGGCCTAAAGTCAGGAAGACTCATCTTCCTGAGTTCAGATCTGGCCTCAGATACTTACTAGCTGTGTGACCCTGGGCAAGTCAAGTCACTTAATCCTCTTTGCCTCCATTTCCTCATCTGGAAAATGAGCTAGAGAATGAAATGGCAAACCATTCCAGTATTTTTGCAAATAAATCCCCAAATGGGGTCAAAAGCCTGAAAAATGACATGAACAACAAATGAACTTCCCACGTGGATCCTTGTATATGGATTAGTGGTCTCCATTTCTCCTTAGGTCTGACACCACTGCTCTAAGGCCACTTTCATCTCTGACATTCTAGGCTCCAATGTCCCTTCCAACTCTCACAGTGTATGTTCTGTGCTCTAAGATTCCTTCCAGATCTGTTGTTCTAAGGCCTCTTCCAGCTCTATCATTCTTTGAAATTCTGCTTCAATATAGAATTTACTGCTCTGTAATCAGCATGTAATTGTTGTGAGAAAACTCAGCCTAAAGGAAAAATTAACTGAACAAAGACTTGAGAGTATTATACTTTTTTTTCTTCTTTTGCTCAACTGTGTCAACATAAAACCTGCACTAGGAAGTCTTAGGAGACTTAAGCCTCTTTTGCACACAGAAGTCACTGAAATCCCAGCTCTCTTCTTCACGAAGTGTCAAATACGTCATTGCAGTAATAACACCATTACCTCCTAAAGGTCTGGATTCAGTTCTTCCCACTTTGGAACTGGAGCAAGGCCAGAGTTTAAGGGGAATTGTAGCTTTCAAGATAGAGCTTCACTTCCTCTTCCTTCCTAACACAGGGAGGGCATGTATTGAACAAGAAGTCAGAGACGATGAGAGATGAGTCCCAGAAATTTGAATTGAGGCCTAGTTTCCTTCTCCCTCTTCCATTAGCACTTTTTGCTCTGCCTTTCAAAAGAATTAACGCTGCCTTCCCACTTTCCCTGAGGGAGAGTTGGCTCTTGACTGTTGCAGAGTTTCTCAGAAAGGGACGCCAACTATGATTTTGGAAAGAGGTGATGGGAAGTTGCTAGTTGGCCCTGTTTTGTGTGTTATGTTTGAAGAGGATTTTTCTCTCATTCATTAGTTAATCCTTCTCAACACCCCTTGGAGGTTCATGGATTATGGATGTTAGTTATTCCCATTTTATAGATAGAAAGGCCTAGGCCTAGAGAGCTCAAGAGGACTTACCTAAAATCAGGCACTGGGCATGTAACAGAATCAAGACAGTACACTTATATAGCTAAGGCAAATGAGAAAAAGGAGCTATTTTTAATGGTAGTTTAGAAAAAATGAGACCAGGTGGCTTTGAAAGCCTGTCCCCTCAAGCACCCAGGTCATCCTCCCTTCATTAATATCCTTAATTCCTCACCATTTTATTCCTCAGTGGGTCTTCAGTTAGGTATCTTGCTACACAATTGAGTTATTGTTCAGTTGACATAAAGCACAACAATAGTATAATTAGAAGGGCTGCATTAGGGTGCCAGAGAAAGAGGGTAATTATTCGTTGAGTGATGAATCGTGATAAAAGTAACAGCATGATTGTAATTTTCTTGTTGCTCCGAGATCCCTGCTGCTCATAACTTGTTGATACCAAAATAGAAAGGGAGCTTTTCCCTAATGACTGTATATTTCTGCAGACAGAAATTATATTTTCTGCACACAAGGATCACTTTTGAAGGAGTTCTTTGTCTGAGAGGCATCATGGTGCCCCTGGATTTGGAAAGGGGACTTTGGTGCAAATTCTCACTCTGTGATATGACCAGGACCAAGCCAGCACTCTATGCTTCAGTTTCTTCATCTGTAAAATTAAGCGGTTGGGTTAAATGATCTCCAAGGTCCTTTCCAACTCTCAATCCTATGATCCTCTGTTAAGACTGCTTTCCAGTATGATACTGGTGTTAATGGACCTGATTATAAAAAGTGTATAGTACTTGCCCTGTAAAAGAATGCCCACGGTGTCACCCACAGTCTTAAATGAACAGCATTTCATCCATGAGATGCTGTGGCTACTTCAGGACTCTGGGCATTTGGGCTTGGGTACATGTTGGTTTGTGAGGTGAAGACTGCCACAGGTTTATGTTGTGTGGGGGAAGGTCACAGACTTGATCTTAAGGAGGTGCTGGGTTAGGGTATTAAAATCACTGGCTCTGACAACCAGTGTCTCTGATAAAGGCCTCATATCTAAAATATGCAGGGAACTGAGTCAAATTTATAGGAATACAAGTCATTCTTCAATTGATAAATGGTCAAAGAATATGAATTGGCAGTTTTCTTCAGAGGAAGAAATTAAAGATATCTATAGTCATACGAAAAAATGCTCTGAATCACTATTGATTAGAGAAATGCAAATCAGACCAACTCTTAGGTATCACATCTCTCCTGTCAGATTGGCTAACATGACAAAAGAGGAAAATCATAAATGCTGGAGAAGTTGTGGGAAAATAGGAAGACTGTTATATTGTTGGTGGAGTTGTGAACTGATCCAGCCATTCTGGAAAGCAATTTGAAACTGTGCCCAAAGGGCTATAAAAATATGCATACCCTTTGATGCAGCAATATCACCTCTAGGGCTGTATCCCAAAGAGATCATACAATTGGGAAATGGACCCGTATGTACAAAAATGTTTATAGCAGCTCTTTCGGGAAAGAATTGGAAGTCAAGGGGATGCCCATCAATTGGGGAATGGCTAAACAAACTGTGATATATGAATGTAATGGAATACTATTAGGCTATAAGAAATGAGGAGCAGATGGACTTCATTATAACCTGGAAAGACTTATGTGATCTGATGCTGAGTGAGGGGAGCAGAACCGGGAAAACATTATACACAATTATAGACACAATATCTGTGATGACTAACTTTGACAGCCTTGGCTCCTCTCAGCAATGCAAGGTTCAAAGACAGCTCCAAAAGACTCATGATGGAAAAAGCTATCCACATCCAGAGAAAGAATTATGGAGTCTGAATGCAGATTGAAGCAAACTATTTGCTCTTTTTTTTTCTTCTTTTTTGGTTTTGTTTCTTCTTTCTCATGATTCATTCCATTGGTTATAATTCTTCTTTATAACTTGACTATTGTGTAAATAAGTTTAATGTGAAGGTATATGTAGAACCTACACTAGATTACATGCCATCTTGGGGGGAGCGGGAGGAGAGGGAGAGGGAGAAAATTTGAAACTCAAAAACTTGTGGAACTGAGTGTTGTAAACTAAAAATAAAAAATAAATTAATAAAAAAGAACACTGGCTGTGGGGTCAATGGACTTTGGTTTGAATTCTCTCTCATGTTTGTTACCTGTGTGACTTTGGATAAGCCCTTTTTCTGGGCATTTATAAAAATGAAAGAGTCGAACTAGAGGGTCTTCCAGCACTAATCTCTAATTTGATAAGCCTGTGGACCTTGTTTGTAAGTAGACAATTTCTCCATTGTGATCTACTGCTTGTCATTCTGGGGCATGGCATTGCACCAGGAATGGGCTGCTCAGACATGGGGTTGGATCCTGGGAATGATTTCAAGGAAGCTGACAATTGGCAGTATGAAGGGTGAAGAACCAGTGAATTGATGGTCATAGAATCTTAAATTCCTTGGGCTAGAACTGACCTTAAAGGTCATTTGGCCTCTTCCCAGGGATCTGAAGAATGAACTCCACCTGAGAGCCTTAGGAATGGTATCCTCCACTGTCCTGCTTGTAGTCTCTGTCACAGAATGATAATGTGCCGAGTACCCGTGTGCAGGTGGGATGCTGGGCTGAGTGCTGGTGGGATTACACAGAGGAACAGGGCCCCGTCCTTGCCTCGAGGAGCTCAGTCTAGCAAAGGAGTGATACAGGAACAAATAACTAGTACAAGGTAGACAGCGCCTTGCTCCTGGCAAACAGCAGTCACTGCTATGGGAACTCAGAAAAGAGATGGATCCCTGTAAGCTGAAATTGTCAGGCAAGGCTTCCTGATGGAGATGGGACTAGAGCTGAAGTAACAAGCATTTATTAAGTGTGTACCATGTGCCAGGCACCATGATAAGTGCTGGTAATAAAAATACAAACAAAAACAAAGATAGTCCCTTTCCTCGAGGGGATTACATTCTAATGGGAAGAACGAGAGAAGGTACTCAGTAAGGATCATGGTGGAGGAAGAGGCCCAGACACTCAAGAGCAGAGCCCAGAGAAGAATGAAGGAGCCAACACAGCTGGCTTGGGCACTTTTCTTAAAATGGATCTTTTTAGTAAAACTAATCAATCAGAGAAAATGGTTACAAATCTTCCAAAATGATGTGGCTCTTAGGTCATGGTGGAGGAATAAGTTTGGAGCATCAAAAGGAGAACCCAGATAGAAACAAAAGAGTGAGTCTTGAAGGATTAATAGGTTTAGGAAAGTCAGGAAAGAGTGAAGCATCTAGGAAAGAAGGTATGGAAACAAAAAAAAATATAGCTTAGTGAAGTAGAATGTAAAATCTGTAAGGGACTTTTTTTGTTTTGTTTTGTTTCTTTTTTTGCTTTATATACTAGGCATGTAGCACACAAATTCTCATTGAATTGGATTGAACAACATCCCCCCAAAATCATCATCCAACCTTCCCTTGAAGAACTCTAATACCATGTGAGGAAAGCTATGGCATTTTTGGATACTAATTATTAGGGATTTCTTAGATTCCTCTCACTTTGACCACTGGCCACCTGTGGGGCTAAAAAGACCAACAGAATTCCTTTCATTTGGCAACTCTGCAAATATTTTAAAAAATGGTCCTATCTTCTCTTCTCCAGATTAAATAGCCGTTGTTCCTTCAACTTAGCTTCACAGGGCATAGTTTCCAGCATTCTTCCCATCCTGGTCACTTTCCTCTTGTCAAACAGACAAGCCCTAGCATGTTTAATGTTCTCCTTAAATAGAGGTATCCAGAAATGGACACAAAATTCCAAATGTGGCCAAGAATAAGCAGGCAATCAGAAACCAAAAAGTCAGTAATATGAGGAGTAAGCAGGTCTTAGACATCAAAACAGGTAAGGATGGAATGCTTGGTGATGAAGATGAGTGTTTGGAAAGAGATGAGTAGAAGCGGGAGGTATGAGATTGTGTAAAGGCAAAACCCACTGAATTTCATTTTGGCCGACCTCTTTTGTCCTCATTATGGCGTGTGGGAGAATTCTCCACTTATGCTTTCCCCCTGATGCTCCCCCCTACAAGAAGCATTTAGTAGCAATTGTCTCCTCTGTTTGCTCAAATTTTTTTTGTTAAATTTTTAAAATTTATTTTTGGTTTTCAAGATTCATTTCCACAAGATTTTGAGTTACAAATTTTCTCCCCATCCCTACCCTTCCCCCACCCCAAGATGTCATGTATTCTGATTGCCCCTTTCCCCAGTCTGCCCTCCCTTCTAACACCCCACTCCACCCCGCCCCATCCCTTTTCCCCTTACTTTCTTGTAGGGCAAGATTGATTTCTATACCCCATTGCCCATATATCTTATTTCCCAGTTGCATGCAAAAACAAATTTTTTAACATTTGTTTTTAGAACTTTGAGTTCCAAATTCTCTCTCTTCTTCCCTCCCCACCCACCCTGCTTGAGAAGGTAAGTAATTCAATATAGGTTATATGTGTATCATTATGCAAAATACTTCCATAATAGTTATGTTGTGAAAGACCAACTATATTTCCCTCTATCCTATCCTGTCCCCCTTTATTCAATTTTCTCCTCTGACCCAGTCCCTTTTCAAAAGTGTTTGCATTTGACTACCTCTTCTCCCAATCTGCCCTCCCTTCCATTATCCCCCCCTCTTATTCCCTTCCCTCTACTTTCCTGTAGAGTAAGATACCCAACTGAGTGTGTATTTATTCCCTCCTTAAGTCAAATCTGATGACAGCAAGATTCACTCATTCCCTTTCACCTACCTTCTTTTCCCTTCCATTATAACACCCTTTTATTGCCACTTTAAATGAGATAATTTACCTTATTCTATCTCTCCCTTTCTTCTTCACCCAATATATTCCTCTCTTACCCCTTAATTTTATTTTTTATATATTGTACCTTAATATTCAACTCACCCTGTGCCCTATGTCTATATATACATGTATATTCTCTTCAACTACCCTAATACTAAGAAAGGTCTCATGACTTACAAGTATCATCTTTCCATGTAGGAATGTAAACAAAACAGTTCAACTTCAGTAAGTCCCTTATGATTTCTCTTTCATGTTTACCTTTCCATGCTTCTCTTGATTCTTGTATTTGGAAGTCAAATTTTCAATTCAACTCTGGTTTTTTCATCAAGAATGCTTGAAAGTCCTCTATTTCATTGAAAATCCATATTTTGCTCTGAAGTATAATACTCAGTTTTGCTGGGTAGGTGATTATTGGTTTTAATTCTAGCTCCTTTGACCTCTGGAATATCATATTCCAAGCTCTTCAATCCCTTAGTGTAGAAGCTGCTAGATCTTGGGTTATCCTGATTGCTTCTTTCTGGTTGTGCGCAATATTTTCTCCTTGACCTGGGAACTCTGGAATTTGGTGACAATATTCCTAGGAGTTTTCTTTTGGGGATCTTTTTCAAGGGGGGATTCTTTCAATTTCTATTTTACCCTCTGGTTCTAGAATATCAGGGCAGTTTTCCTTGATAATTTCTTGAAAGATGATGTCTAGGCTCTTTTTTTGATCATGGCTTTCAGGTAGTCCAATAATTTTTAAATTATCTCTCCTGGGTCTATTCTCCAGGTCAGTGGTTTTTCCAATGAAATATTTCACATTGTCTTCCATTTTTTCATTCTTTTGGTTCTGTTTTATAATTTCTTGATTTCTCATAAAGTCACTAGCTTCCATTTGCTCCATTCTAATTTTTAAAGTAGTATTTTCTTCAGTGTTTTCTTCTTTTGGACCTCCTTTTCTAGTTGGCTAATTCTTCCTTTTAAGGCATTCTTCTCCTTATTGGCTTTTTGTAGGTCTTTTGCCATTTGAGTTAGTCTATTTTTTAAAGTGTTATTTTCTTCAGTATTTTTTGGGGTCTCCTTTAGCAAGTCATTGACTTGTTTTTCATGATTTTTTTTGCATCACTCTCATTTCTCTTCCTAATTTTTCCTCTACTTCTCTTACTTGCTTTTCCAAATCCTTTTTGAGCTCTTCCATGGCCTGAGACCAGTTAATGTTTTTCTTGGAGGCTTTTGATGTAGGCTCTTTGACTTTGTTGACTTCTTCTGGCTGTATGTTTTGGTCTTCTTTGTCATCAAAGAAAGATTCTGTAGTCTGAGTCCTTTTACACTGCCAATTTCCCAGCCAATTACTTGACTTCTGAGCTCTTTGTCAGGTTATGACCACTTCCAGAGTGGAGAGTACTTTGTTATGCAGCTGTTTTCAGAGCTACTTCTATTCTGAGGTGGTATGATACTCCTCTCTTGGTATGTGCTCTGTTGTGTGAGTGCAAGCACTCCTTTCTGCCATATAACTACCAGGTGGACTCCCTCTCCACAGTCACTGCAAGCTCTGCCACACCAGTGCTTCTTCTCCCCCAAGGACCACCAGCCAGGGCTGTGACCCAGATCCAAGCAGGGCAAAGTAAGAGAACATTGCCTTAGCACCAGCAAAGAGATCCCTGCACTCCCACTCTGATCAGCCACCTGATTCCTGCCACTTTCTGTGGGCCTGGAGTTCCAGAAGCAGCAGCCGCAACCACAGTTACAGCCACCTCCACTGCCCCAGGCCTGGGGGCAGACTGCATACCTCACCCAGGTCCGACATTTTTTCCCACTGACCTGCTAAGTTGTCTTTGGCGTTTGTGGGTTGAGAGATCTGGAAACTGCCACAGCTCAGTGATTCAGGGCCCTGAGGCCTGCTCCTCCCAGTACATTCCAGCCTGGTCTCTCCCAGTGTGGCCCAAGCTGGGCTGTGCTCCACTCCCAGCACGGTGTGATAGAACCTGCCCAGGGGCCGTCCAGGGCATCTTAGGCTGGAGACTTGTTTTACTCTGTCATTTCATGGGTTCTGTAGCTCTGTAATTTCTTAAGAGTCATTTTTACAGGTGTTTGGAGGGATTTGGGGGAGAGCACAAGCGAGTCCCTGTTTTCAAGCTGCCATCTTGGGTCCGCGCCTCTGTTTGCTCAAATCTTGTGGGTTCTGAACTAGTTCCCTGATTTTATGCAGCCCTCGTTGGGTGTTACCAAATCTCTCACTCAAACAGAATAAATTTCCTGTCACATGTAGTTGAAATGTCTTTGACTGAGTCAAAGAGATGTCCAGGTATACCTAGTGAAGAACTGAGATGAGAACTCACCTAACACGTTTTAGGGTTTAGCATCTTATTACTTGCTTTAAGTGTAGCAAAGTGATTTGACTGATTGTATCAAACAACCCCTGAGCTACACTGTGTTTTTAGTTTTAATATTCACTGTCCTCAGAAAAACTACTTCAGTGTGTTTGTCAAAGGTCATAGTTCCAAATCCTCTTTAGTGACAGCCTTCCCTTGAAGCACTCTAATACCATGTGAGGAAAGCTATGGCATTTTTGGATACTAATTATTAGGGATTTCTTAGATTCCTCTCACTTTGACTACTGGCCACCTGTGGAGCTAAAAAGACTAACAGAATTCCTTTCATTTTTCAACTCTGCAAATATTAAAAAAAAATGGTCCTATCTTCTCCAGGTTAAATAGCCATCATTCCTTCAACTTAGCTTCACAGGGCAGAGTTTCCAGCATTCTTCCGATCCTGGTCACTGTCCTCTTGTCAAGCAGAAAAGCCCTAGCATTTTTAATGTTCTACTTAAGTAGAAGTGTCCAGAAATGGACACAAAATTCCAGATGTGGTGGTGTGGAATTCTGCATTATCTTTTCTTTTTAATTTTAATTTTTTTATTTTAATTTTTTTAAACTTTTAGTTTACAACACTTGGTTCTACATAATTTTGAGTTCCAGATTTTCTTCCCTCCCTCCCCAAGATGGCATGGAATCCCATATATCTTCCACATATAACCTCACGTTGAATTATGCATTATCTTTTTAAAATGCTTGTTCCAATGCCTTGCTGCAAAGAGTATTAGAGGAAGTCTTTGTGGCGGAATTCATATTCAGATCAGATAACATTCTTCGACACTTCCAAATAACTGGTGACACAATATAACAAACAAATATAATTTTACAAAGTTCTAATAGATTACCTTTTATCTTGGCCTTTGCAAAAGGCCTTCTAGGGGGCATCTAGGTGGCACAGTGAGTAGAGTACCAGCCCTGGAGTCAGGAGGACCTGAGTTCAAATCCAGCCTCGGACACTTGGCACACTCATTAGCTGTGTGACCTTCGGCAAGTCGCTTAACCCCAATTGCCCTGCCATCCGCCCTCCAAAACAAAAGACCTTTTAGAACCCACAACAATAAATAAAATAAAAATGAAAATAAATTAAACCTCCCATGCAAGGGAGAAAGCCTGGTCCCTTACAGAGTTTTCTGAACTTTCTCTATAGGGATTAGGGACCTGGGGTTGATGAATAGTCATCCATTAGAAACCAAATTGATTTGGCTTGGTGTTTGTGCACTTATACTGGTTCTCAGGCTCCAGAAAGGAACCTTCTCCTTTCTATAGGAGGGTACTTCTACTCTGAATTTACTCCGGTACCAAGTGCTACAATAAAACCAGTGTTGGGTCCAAGGAGAAGCAGGTTCTTTGCCTATTCTCTTTCCTATTAAAAGGGATCCTTTATCTTGTATCACCCCCTTAGCAGGTTTAATTATTGGAAGAAGAAGAAGAAGAAGGAGAAGAAGAAGAAAATCAAGCTTCCTATCTCAGAAGTAAAAGAGAACTTATAAAAATTAGTCTGGCTTGCTATAGCTTCATTATGATATTAACAGACTGATTCATATTGAATATGGGGAATACTCTGGATAGCACAATAGCCTTAGAAACTACAACCCCTTGTGACTACCCTTGGATCACAATGGGAGAAATCTTATGTTCTCCTCTGGAAATCTAAGTCCAGTGTGAGCTAAGAGAGTGAGACCCAAAGAGATACTTCACTTGTATTAGTGGTTAAGTGTGTCTACTTCTCAGACCAAGCTTAGGCACCCATTTATCAGATGGTAACATCAGTGGGTAGAAGAAAGGTCTGTTTTCCTACATTGCTTGGGAGAATACAAGCTTATATGTATATAGAAAATTGAGCAGAATGTTTAATCACTGTGGGTTCTACTGCTGGGCATTCATGAGATCTTGGCTTGACGCCGTCGAATTTTGTAATTATTTTGTGTCCCAGCCAACATAACCGGCATATGCTGATTTTTCAGATAGCACATCGGGAGGTCACCTTGACCCCATTAGACCTTCTTTGGTTCTGCTCTTCACCAAGAAGCAAAGACAGTCTGTGTCACCACACCCCATGGTAAATGGCCTCTTGCTATCTACTACTTCCACCCCTAATGAAGGCAGGATTCTAGGATAGGGGAAACATACAGTGCAGTAATACTGATGTTTTTTATCAGGATGATTTGCTTGGCTTTAGGCTCTTGAATTTCCCCTTAGTTTGTCTGTAGCACAAGGTAGCGTATGTGCCCAGGTATGAACCCACATTCTGCCTTACACAGTGCCTGGCACATAGTAGGTGCTTGACAAATGTTTATTGAATTGAATTAATGTGACATTGGACAAATAGATTGTGTATAGCTAGCATTTATACAGAATTCTAAGATTTGAAAAGTACTTTCCATATGCTAAGTCATTTGATCCCCACGACAACCCTGGGAGATAGGTGCTATTGTCAGTTACATTTTAGAGTTGAGGAACTGAGACAGATAGTGGTTAGGAACGGAGACAGATAGTGGTTAAGTGACATGCATTGGATTGGACAGCTCAAAAGTGTCTGAGGCAACATTTGAATTCACGTCTTCCTGACCACAAGCACTGCTGCTCTATCCAATGTGCCACCTAACTTCCTATCTCTCTGGACCCCGATTTCCAAAATGAAGTTTTAGACAACATGTCCTCTGTGGTTCCTTCCAGATTTAAGTCTCTATTCCAACAAATCTCTGAGGTCCCTTCCAGCTCTAAATCCTGCCCTATCTATAGCCTATGAAACATTACAGCCTGAGCCACTTAATGTTTATTGTAAGGTCAGCTTTACTTTAACCTCTAAAGTCTAATTTTATCTGTTAAAAGGTAAACTGTAAGGTCCCTTAGACAAGTGGTTCAATTAAGAAAGAAGGGACTATATAGATCATATAGTCCAACCCTCTAATTTTACATATGAGGCAACTGAGGCCCAGAGATGATAAGTGACTAGGTCTAGATCACAAAGGAAATTAAGTGGCACAGTCATGACTTGAACTCAGGTCCTACGACTTCAAACTCACTTTTTTTTCCTATTGCCCCACACTTCCTCCAACTCCGATGGAATAGTATATCAGTCTTGTTACTGTTTTTGCCCTGATCTATATCTTGGTTCCATTAATGGGGCAATTCACTTTTCCCCTGTGTTCTGGACCCTGCTGTTATATTTTCTGAGTTGCAAATGTCCCCTGATGTTCTGGCCTCTGCTCTGCCAAAACTGAGAGCAGGCTTAGCTGGTACAATTCCAACAAGGATTGTTCAATGGAAACTGATGTACCAGCTTTAGGGTCATTTCCTCTCCCATAATGGTACCCACTATACAAGGGCTCAGAAGCAGTGACCTTTGAATACTTCCAATGCACCTCAGTGATGGCGTAGGGGGAAGAGACCCTAAAACAAGCCCCTTGGGCCTCCTAGCCTCCATATTATACTTTTACCATGGAGGCCCGTCTACTAAAGCCACTCAAATGCTAATCCCCTTGCTACCATCCAGGACTCTTACGTACCCCAGAAGAAATACTGACTCAATTAGCTGTTCCCTTTATCACCAGAATGATTTTCCCTGAGTGCATGTCTCACTACGTCATTCCCCTACTCAGTAAACCTCTGCGGCTTCCTATTACAACTAGGAGCAAACATAACCTTCTCTTCTGGCATTTAAAGGTTCTCACAACCTGACCCCGAACTATCTTCCCAGCTTTATTATACATGACCCCCTTTAAGGACATGATGTTCCAGTCAGACTGGCCTCATACATGGCACTCAATGAGCCATTGCATTGACCTTCCCCAGGTCCTGGAGTACATTCACTCCTTACACTTAGCTTATAGAATCCCTTGCTTCCTCCAAGATTCCATTCAAGCTCCACCTTCTCCACAAAACCCTTTCTGGTTTGCCCAGAAGCTTGTGCCCTCCCTTCCAAAATATCCTAATGTTTATTGTTCTTGTTGTTCAGTTGTTTTAGCTGTGTCCAACTTCTCATGACCCTTTGGGGTTTTCTTGGCAAAGACACTAGAGTAGCTTGCCATTTTCTTCTCCAGTTCATTTTACAGATGAAGAAACTGAGGCAAACAGGGTTAAGTGATTTTTCCAGGGTCACACAGCTAGTAAGTGTCTGAGGCCAGATTTGAAGTCAAAAAGAGGAGACTTCCTGACTCCAGCCAGGCTCAGCACTCTATCCATTACACCACCTCGCTGCCTCAGTGCTTATTTTATAATTATTCAATATATCTTGTATATGTATATGTTTTTCCTCCTTGTTAGAATGTAAGCTTCTTGAAGGCAGGGGCTATTCCATTTTGGTCTCGGTGTCCCCAGTGCTTAGCACAGTGCCTGGCACACAGCAGGTCTTTCACAAATGCTTATTTATGGTTTGATTGATCAACTGACCCGTAGGGCTCAGAAGGCCTTGGTTCAAATACTTCCACCATCATTTACTGCCTCTGCAATCTGGGGCAAATCACAACCTCTTTGAGCTTCATTTTCTTTATCTACAAAGTGAGCAGTTGAACTAGATAATCTCTAAATTCTCTTCTACATCTGAGATACTGTGAACTGTTTTCCTGGAGGATAACATCTAACTGAATCCTCTTGTTTTACAGATGATTAATCTGAGTCCCAAAGAAGAAAAATGACTTATCCAAAGTCACACTAGCAAGTTAGAAGCAGAAACCAGATCTCTGGGCCTGGGTCTCATACCACCAAATGATATGAATTCCTATTAGTGTACCCATTCATAGCTTTTCTTCTAAAACCCTCCCTTGATTGTTCAGCCCTCCCCTGGTTTTCTCTTAGGCACTGCAATGACTCTCTCTGTAGTTCATATATTGATGAGGTGGTAAGGTAGAAATACACCGGGACAAAGCATGCTTTGTGCCTGACTAACCCATCCTCCACCCCAAAAACTCCTTGGGTCTTTTGTTTTCCCAACTGATAAAATTCCTCCAACCTGGCATCCCCAGATGCACCATTTTAATGTTCCTTTGTAATTATGGGCTTCTTTAGAAAGAGTTCTAGGAATCTTGCAAAATCATTTCCAAATACCTTCAGACAGACAACAGTTCTATCTAGCCCTCAGAATTTGCATTGGCCTTATGCACATCTCTGGGTGCGGCCTACCTCTTCCAGGTTGGCACACTCCAGGCTACTGTTCCTCAAGCAGAGCTTCGTCATATGAGAGGAAGCAGGGGCCTTTTGGAAAGAACACTGGCTTCCCCCATTGCTGAATTCTCATCCTCATTCTGAGTCTTCTGTCAGTGAATCTCACAATAGCTCACACCTCAACCCCACTCAGTCTTTTATCCCTTCCCCAAGAAAATCTAACCAAAGAGGTAACCAGTAAATTTCTGATAGGACATGGGAACAGTTTGAAAAGACAAGCAAACACTAGATTTGGAGACAAAAGACCTGGCTTTGAAGCCTGGTTGTAATACTTACCACCTTGCGTGACCTTCCTTCTGTGGGCCTCAGATAGTTTACCTAACTATCCTGGTTGATGAGTACCCGCTATATCAGGCTGTACCAGGCTTCTCCCAGACATCAACCTTTCAAGGTACCCTTCTATTGCTGCTGCTGTAGCTGAGTCCGATAAACCTTGACCTCTAGAGGAGGGCTTTCTGTGGATATACTGAATCACTTGGCTCTAGAACCGCTGTCCCAGAGTTGTGCTCTACTGATTGGGAAGAGTCCCCTCTAGCATTCCCCAGAGAACCATACCTTGCTTCCAGCCCTCCACTTTGGTCAATGATCCCTAACGCTGTATGTACCTTCACCTGACCTAAATGCCTCCAATTTTTCTTCTGGAAATAAAATAGCATTTAAACTGGTATTTCTTCTAGAAAAGGAATATCAAATGATTGCTCTAGGCCCCCACCCACTTTAGAATACAAGCTCCTTGAGATCAAGGAATCTCTCTTTTTTGTGTATCCTCAATGCTTAGAGCAATGTTTGAAACATAGGAAAAATGAACACTCTTTCATTAATAATTAATCTATAGAATGAAGGGTTTGTACTAGATTATCTCCAAGGTTTATTCCAGCCCTAAATTATAAGACATGGTTAAGTTCAGAGGACTTCTGGTAAATGTTTAACAATTGGCTTTCCAAAATATATATATATATATATATATATATATATACATATATATATATATATGTATATATATATGTATATATATATATGTATGTATGTGTGTGTATGTGTGTATATTAACTCACTTTTTAAGTTTAACCTGCATTATTAACACTTTCTTAAGTCTAGACAATCACCAAAATTAATTAATTTAATCTAGCCCTCATTTGCTTGTATCTTTTGCCAATTTCTGAAGTATGCATTCACATTGAACATTTAACAATTGACTCTTTAGAGCTCCAATATACCCCTGATTATGACTATGTCATTTACTTCATCAACTAGTCCAATAGGAAGCAAAAGACATTGTACATAGACTATTAATATGTGTTTAATGAACTGAAAGGGATTCAGGATTCATTTTCTCATAGAAACATAAGATTCTAGAACTGCAACTGAACAGGCTCTTGGATGTCATTTAGAACAACCCTCTAATTTCACAGAGGAAGAAACTGAGACCTAGAGGAGAGAGGGGGCAATTTACTCAGTAAGAGGCAGAGTTGGAATGCAGACTCAGGTCTCCTAACTCCAAATACAGTGCTCTATCCAGTACAATATGGCTTGTCCTGCCTGGGCCCTGCTCCTTTCTGGGCTCTCTGAAAGGTGGGGGGGTGAACAAGTTGGGTACGTACCCATTTACTCTTTTGGCCCCATTCTACAGTGACAGCATAAATCAATCTCTCCTAGACTCAATTCAGGAAGAAGCGCATTAAAAAGTATCATTCAAAAGGTTGGGGGGAGGGGAGAGACTTAGGGAGCTTATGGTAATGGCGGGCGTGCCTTTTCAGGGCTCGGAAGCCCTTGAAATATTTGGCTTCTGGCCCAAAACTTGGCCCCTGGATAAAAGCAATTTCATTTCAGAATTACTTACAGGGCTTTCTTGAATCATCTGACAAGTCCCTGAAGTTGGCCTTCCACTCCCATTCTAATTGCCTTCCTATATGTATAGGTTAAAAACAGGGCGGGGCTCCTTCTGAGAGAAGACTTTCAATGCATATAAATCTGTGTGTGGAGGTTTGTTTTCCTTTCCAAGAGGAGATGTTGCTTCACCTTTGGCAAAGCAGTGTTAGTGCAGGTTAGAAAGAGCTCTTCTGAGAAGATAATGGGGGAAGACTGAAGCAATGGAACGGAAATAGATTAAGATTTTTATTTTAAATGTGTAATTATATAAGACTTATGTAGTGCTTATTAAGTAATTTACATATGTTAATTCACTCGATTTAAGAGGACAGGGCCAAAGTATGACATAAAAGGAAAGTTCATGGGACTCATATTCAAGGGATCTGAGTTCCTAGGATCGTAGATTTAGAGCTCATCTTCTTAAACTCCCTTATTTTATAGGGAAGGTAGTTTAGAGAGGAGAAATGACTTTCCCAAAGTCACATATGTAAATGGAAGAGCTAGGATTTGAATCCAGGTCTTCCCACACTAGGTTCAGGGCTCCTTCCAAGGTTTAACTTAGAATCTAGTCATTTTTTGACTCAAAAAAAGATCAGTATGGTCCCACAGATGACTGAATAAGTGATAGCTAGGGTTAGAACTCAGTTCTTTCTCCACTACAACATTGTGCTGTAATTTCCACTGCTAGCTCTGTCATTAACTTGGTCCATGACTTTGAGAAGTTGTTTCCTTTCATTGGGTCTAAATTTACTCATTTGTAAAATATAGATGTTGGACTCAATATTCTAATTTCCCTTCAAGGTCCTAATATCCTATGTCTTGCATTAAGGACTTCTACTTCTAGGCACTCTGATTCTGTGGATTCTATCCACATGTTATTGGGAATAGCTGTTAATCTCATCATCCAATCCACTCATTTCAGCCTCAGTTTCCTCATCTGTACAATCGGTGTGAAAATGGCTGTGTGACCTAACTCATAAGGTTATTGGGTGGAATGTACTTGGTAGACCTTAAAGGGTTGCTATTACATGTAGAACATTGTGCCTATGGAAACTTCTGCCCCAGGAAGGGATTTCCCAGGAAATCAACTAGGATGTTGGGGGTGCCCATAATATTTTGAGTAAGGGTATTCTCAGGAGACTAAGCTGTTAGCATATCAGGAAAGGAAGCTTCCCAGGAAATAGAGCAAAATGAAAGAGAAAGTAAGAAAAGGATGAGTGAGACGATAATACTGGCTTCCATTTCTCTGGTGCCTACATGGCCTACAAAGCATTTGTCACCTGAATAACCTCATGAAGCATGTGAGGAAAGTACGATCATCACTATTTCGCAAGTGAGAAAACTGAGGCCTTGAGAAGTTAAACAACATGTCCAGGGCCACATAACTAGTAAGTATTGGACCTGAGACAGAAGACCCAGAATATTCCACCAAAGACCAACAGTCTTTTCCCCTACATCATATTGCATCTTGAGAATGAGATTCCTTCATTAGGCAAAAATTTCCCGGTGTCTATTATGTGCATAGTCTAATTTAAAGTATTGTGGGGGATAAAAGATGATCAAAACATATTCCTGTTCTTAGGGACCTTAGAATTTAGATGAGAATAAATGTGAAAGAGTAAAAAGAAACCTGAACAGGAACATGTTGCTGATTGACAGATTTCATTCTTCTCAATAAAGAATAAGGATAAACCAGATCCTATTTTAGGACATATTTTTGCCCACAGAAATATCAAGACAACGCAGTCCTTTTGTGTTTATACACTAGGGTGTTGACATGTAACTGGCCAACAACTCTTCAGAGCATGAAAAATAATCGGCAAGTTTGATGAAGAAAATTAACTGGTGAATTTTGTTGAAGTCACAGAATCATGGAATGACAAGACTGAGGGGTACCTTATAGGTTATCTAATATAATCACCTCATTTTATAGTTGAGGCAGCTAAGGCCCAGAGAGGTCAGAAGACTTACTCTAGGACATGTTAGTAGCCCAGCACAGACTAGAGTTTAGATCTAAGCTCTTATGAATACCTATTGCTCACAAAAGCTAGGAATTGGGATTTGAAGTTAGGAGGTGGTAGTCACAGATCACAGATTTAGAGCTGGAAGTCAAATCAAATCAGCAAGCACTTATTAAGCACCTACTATGTGCCAGGTACAGTGCTAAGCTTTGGGTATTTAAAAAAAAAAGAGTTTATAGCTTAATGGGAAACAATACGTCATAAAATGGAATTTGGTAGGACTCCAAATAGTTTATGTAGTTATTGGGATAAATTGTTCTTTAAATGTTTCATAGAACTCACTTGTGAATCTGGGGATTTTTTCTTAGGAAGTTCATTCGTGGCCTGCTCAATTTTTTTTTCTAAGATTGGGTTATTTAATTATTTTATTTCTCCTTTGGTTAATCTAATTTATATTTTTGTAGATATTCATCTACTTAATTTAGACTGTCAAATTTATTGGTATATAATTGGGCAAAATAGCTTCTAAGAATTGTCTTAATATCCTCTTCATTGGCGGTGAATTAACCCTTTCATTTTTGATACTAGCAATTTGGTGTTCTTTCCTTTTTTAAATCAAATTAACCAAAGGTTTATCTATTTTATTGGGTTTTTTCATAAAACTAGCTTCTAGTTTTGCTTATTAGTTCAATAGTTTTCTTATTTTGAGTTTTATTAATCTCTTTTTTGATTTTCAGGATTTCCAATTTGATATTTTATTGGTGATTTTTAATTTCTTCTTTTTCTAGTTTTTTTTAGTTACATGCTCAATTCATTGATCTGCTTTTTTCCATATTTTATTGATGTGAGCAATTAGAGATATAAATTTCCCCCTATGTACCACTTTGATTGCTTCCCATAATTTGGTGTGTTGTTTCATTTTTGTCTTTTTCTTTGATGAAATTATTTATTGTTTTTATGATTTGTTCTTTGACCCACTTTTTTTAGGATTAGATTATCTAATTTCCAGTTAATTTCTAATGTTTTATCCATTATCCTTTATTTAATGTAATTCTCATTGTGTCATGATTTTAAAAGGTTGCATTTAATATTTCTGCTTTTCTGCATTTGATTGTGAGGTTTTTTGTCCCAATACATGGTCAATTTTTGTGTAGGTGGCATACACTGCTGAGGAAAAGGTATATTCCTTTTTATTTCAATTCAGTTTTCTCTAGAGATCTATCATATCTAACTTTTCCAGAGTTTTATTTGACTCCTTAGTTTCTTTCTTGTTTATTTTTTTGGTTAGATTCTTCTTGTTCTGAGCAGGGAAAATTGAGGTCCCATATTAGTACAGTCTTATTATCTATTTCCTCCTGTAACTCATTCAACTTCTTCCAGAATTCAGATGCTATATCATTTGGTACATATGCTTAGTATTGATATCACTTCATTGTCTATGGTACCTTTCAACAAGATATAGTTTACTTCCTTTTCTCATTTAATTAAATTTATTTTTGTCTTTTGCTTTGTCTGAGGTCATGATTGCTCCTCCTGATTTCTTTGCTTCAGTTAAAGCATAATAAATTCTGCTCCAGCCCCTTACCTTTACCCTGGGTGTATCTCTCTGCTTCAGTCGTGCTTCTTGGAAACAACATATTGTAGGATTCTGATTTTTAATCCATTCTATATCCACTTCTGTTTAATGAGTGAGTTCATCCCATTCACATTTGTAGTTATGATAACTAACTGTGTATTTCCCTCTATGCTTGTTTATCCCCTGTTTCTTATTCCCCACCCTTTCCTTCTTCACAAGTATTTTACTTCTAATCACTGCCTTCCCCAATTTACCCTCCTTTTTATTAGCACCCCCCCCCCATTATCCCTGTACCTTTTTACTTCCTTATAGGTTAAGATAGATTTCTACTATCTAACTGAATGTGTATGTTATTCCCTTTTTGGGTCAATTTTAATGAGAGTAAGGTTTAAGCTTTGCCTGCCACCTCTGCCATCTTCCCCTCCATTGTCTAATAGCTCTGTCATGTCTTTCTTATGTGGAATAATTTCCCATTCAATCTCCCCTCTCCTTCATCTTCCAGTGCATTTTTCTCACCCCTTTATTTTTTTCCCTTGGAGGGGTATCATTCCATCAAAGCCACCTACGTCCACAGCCTCTGTCTATATATACTCCTTCTAACTGTTCTTAAGAGTTACAAATATTGTCTTGCTATGTAGAAATATAAAGTTTAACCTTATTGAATTTTTTTATGTTTTCTCTTTCTTGTTAATTTTTTACATTTTTATGTTTCCCTTGAGTCTTGTATTTGAAAGTCAAATTTTGCATTCAGCTCTGGTCTTTTAATTAGGAATGCTTGAAAGGCCTCTATTTATTAAATATCCATTTTTTTCCTGAAATATTCAATGTTTCTGAGTAGGTAACTCTTGGTTGCCATCTTAACTCCTTTACTATCTGGTATATCATATTCCAAACTCTCCAGTTCTTTATGTGGAAGCTGCCAAATCTTCTGTAACCCTGACCAAATTACATTTTTCTTTGAGGTTTCATATGCTGCCATTTTGACACTATTGTCCTCTTCTAAGTATATGCCTTGATGCTCCCTGTCACTACGGTAACTTTCTACAATCTTTTTTTTTTTTCCTTTTTGCTCATTTTTTTTTTTTTGCCTTTTTTGTGACAGTGTTTTTACATGGGAGTTGGGCTCTGGTCCTGCATTGTCTCAGGCTTTATGTACTGGGTCTCAGGGTCTTACTCCTGACCTTCAATGGGCTTCAGGGATTAGTTGTTTCCTTTCACTGGAGAATAGTCTACCCTTCTGGCTTGCATTCATGTAGGCCTCCCTATCCGCCTCCCCGGTACAAGTTTTAGCTGCTGGCCTGCCCCACAAGTGGGTTGCAATTGTAACAGAGTCTTTCTGTTGGCTTGCCCTGAAGGAGGGATCTTGTTGCTGGTCTGCCCCAGGGGTGGGGCAGTGCTGCTGGTTGCTATAAGAACAGGGTCTGTCTGATGGCAGGCCCCAAGGGCAGAATCTCACTGTTGGCCAGCTCCTGGGCTGGGCTTCAGCAGTAGGGTCAGCAATGAGGTCAAGGCCTAGTTGGTGGCTTGTGCTGGGGGTGGGGTCACTGGAGTGGGGCCTTGGTGACAGAAAAGGAAAATGATATATGTTGAAGAAGATTTGGGAAACTTGGAACACTAATGCATTGTTGGTGGAGTTGTGAACTGATCCAACCATTCTGGAGAGCAATTTGGAACTATTCCCAAAGGGCTATATAACTGTACATACCCTTTGGTCTAGCAATACTTCTACTAGGTCTATATCCCAAAGAGATTATAAAAAAGAGAAAAGAACCTACATGTACAACAATACTTATAGCAGCTCTTTTTGTGGTAGCAAAGAATTAGAAATTGAGGGGATGCTTATCAATTAATGAATGGCTGAACAAGTTGTAGTATGTGAATATAATTGAATATTATTTTGCTATAATAAATGATGACCAGGCAGATTTCAGAAAAAGTTGGAAAGACTTACATGAACTGATGTTGAGTGAAGTGAGCAGAACCAAGAGAACACAATACACAGTAACAGCAACATTGTATGATGATCAACTATAATAGATTTAGTTCTTCTCAGCAATACAATCATCCAAGACAGTTCCAAAAGATGGAAAATGCTATCCATATCCAGAGAAAGAACTATGGAGTTTAAATGCAGATCAAAGCATACTATGATCTGTTTTCTTTTCCCTTGGTTTTTCCCTTTTGTTCTGATTCTTCTTTCACGACATTTCTGATGTGGAGATATGTTTAATATGATTGTACATTTACAACCTATATCGAATTGCTTGCTGTTTCAGGGAGGGGGAAGGGAAGGGAGGGAGGGAGAAAATATTTGGAACTCAAAACCTTACAAAAATGAATGTTATAAGCTATCTTTACATGTAACTGGAGAAAAATGAAATACTATTAAGTGGAAAATAAGAAATAATGAGCAGGATGTTCTCAGAAAAACCTGGAAAGACTTACATGAACTGATTGTTGCAAAGTGAAATGAGCAGAACCAGGACAACATTGTACACAGTAGCAGCAACATACAATTAGCAACTGTTAATGACTTAACTATTCTCAATAATACAATTATCTAAGAAAATGCTAAGGGACTCACCATTTAAAATGCTACCCATCCCCAGAGAAAGAATTGATGGAGTCTGAATGCAGATTGAAGCATACTTTTAAATTATTTTTAATTTATGGAATGAAATAAGCATTCCCATAACATAGTACAGCAAAAAAAAAAGATTGTACATGAAACTGCAAAAAAAAAAGATAAGGAAACAAAAAGAAAACCCCAAATGGAGTCACAAAGAGTTGTGCATGACTGAAACAACTCAACAACAAAAACACCTACCAGGTGCCAGGCACTGTGCCAGCTGTTGGGGTTGTGAAGACAAAAAGAAAGAGGTCCCTGTCCTGAAGAAGTGGGTATTCTGTGGGAGGGATGGAAAGAGGGAGCATCATGCATAACACATGCTCAAATGCACAAATAAAGAAGCAGAGTGCTATAAAGTGAATTACGAGAGGTAAAAAGGGATAACAACTGGGGATGCTAGGAAAGGCCTTACGTAAGAAGTGCCTCTTGAACTGTGCTTACAAGGAAGCTAGGGATTGTACCACACAGAGATGAGAGGAGCTCCATTACCGATGTGGTGGGCCACTTGTGCAAGGGCACAGACCTGGGGATTGTGTGTCCTGTGTACGTACAGGAACAGCTAGCAGACAAAAGAGGACTAGAAAGGTAGGTGAGAGTCATAGTGTGGAGTTTTAAATGCAAAACTGAGACATTTATATTTTATCATAGAGGTAATAAAGAGTCATGGAAACGCTTCTTCTCCATTACTAAGATTATCCAAGAAGTCAGAAGTAAATGTTAGCTAGAGCCATCAGGGCTTATGTCACTGGAGGTTAGCTATCAATGCATATGGAGCCACAAGATTTCCATTTGGATCCCAGCTCTGCAGCAAGATATTTGGCCATTAAGAACCTCAGTTTACTCATCTATAAAATGAGAGCTTTAGATGATCTTACATGAGATGGTCCCTTCCAACTCAAAATCCTCTTCTGTAAATTACCTACTTTGAAAATGGTGGTCCCAGCAACATACTTAACTCACCTTTCCAGTGTGGCTGTGGAGACTTTCATAAACTAGCCACTTCCTTGTGTGGAAAGAGACATGGAGCCACAGAGTCGGGGCTCCAGTAGCAAATTAGGCTGTGGATTTGTATGTTAAACAAGGTTAATTCCGTCCATTAGCCAAAGACATTTTCAAAGCAGCTGGCACCAGAGGATTGTGCAATTAGTGCCTTTGTATTAGTGGATGTGGGCACGGGGCCAAAACTTAGAGAGGAGGGGGGATGAAATTTATACTCTCTTTATGATATCATCAAAAGTAAATGAATTATGAAAACAAAAGCACCAATATAAAGCTGCCAGTACTAATTATTGGGTAGGACAGAAAGTTCACAATAAACACCGAAAGATAAGAGTGGAGTGTGAGGCTCGTTCGCGTCTGGAGATGAATGTCTTAAGTCAAGAGGCTGCTGTTTCAGTTTTCAGATAAACACCACATCCCTGACACCAAATGAATATCCTTCAGATCATAAGCTGTTTTGTTTTGGTATGTTAGTCTCAATGAAATCTAAATCTGTGTTTTAATAGTATTGAGAAACTTGGAATCATTGAATGATTCTAACAGGACTTTCATTCATTCATTTAACAAATACTATTATCTTCCAAGTGGAGAGTTCTGTGCTTGTGGCTGAGATATATGGATAGTTTAGACAAGGCACCAACACTGCACTCACTGAGGCAGATATTCAATTCAGTTCCAAGACCATGTAAGTGCCTACTGTATATATGGAACTGTACTAGGGACCAAAAAATATGGGTATAGCATGAAACTTATGTTTTGGAAAGGGGATAAGACATCAATAAAGGCGTGCTTGAGGACAGGCCTGTGCCCTGGATAGAGACATGTGTGCTCTGGTTGGGGTACTTCCTATGGAGTATTAAGCCTGCGTCCTGGCCACTTCCAGTGAGATATATGCTTTGGGGTCTTGGTAAAGACAGGATCTTCTGGTGAGTCTCCACCTGTCTCCTCTCCTTCCTCTCTGGGACAGAGGCCTTCATTGAAGAGGACAAGCTACTGAAGAGCAAGAGTTACCCTCTTGGTAGACTTTAACAAGGAAGATTACTTCCGGCTCTCACTCTGTTCTTCCTATTTTCTGGATGCAGAGTTTGAGACTTCCGAAGTTTGGTCTTGGACTTCTGTACGGGAAGATTTCTTCCTAGCCTCCTCCCCTGGAAGCTTACACGTGGTGGATGCTTACACATGGTGGATGCTTACGCATGACAGCACAAGTTTTACTCACCAAGCCAAACACTATGTTTTTGACTGCCTCTTCAGTTTTGTGTTTCTTTCAAAGCACAAATGACCAATAGCAATCCTGAGATAGGTGTTTCTGGCTTCCGCAACTGCCTCACGGACTTGAGAAGTCTGGAGTTGTCCAAAGGGGAGGGTGATGAGATGTAAATGGTGCTTTCTTCAACTATAACTTTTTGGAGTAGATGAACACTTCCAGGAGCATAAGCCCCGCATGACTGGCTGGCTAGACTATAAGAACCTCAAGTGATTTACCTGGACAATGCAAAGTTGACATGAAGTTGAAAGACCCGTTTTACAATGCGTTTCGTGTTTTGATATTTTGAGTATCGACCTTCTAGAACAATACACTAGGAATCAGGAATTTCTATTTCCTGTTTGAACTCTGTGTGTCTTTTGTGTTTTAAGTATTTCTTTAGTGGTGGGGGAATTAAATAGCTGTCTCATGCTCTGCACGTTAAGCACTCTTCTAGCAAGATCCCAGAAATCCTTTTTTGGGAAACCCTCGACATGACCCAAATATAAGTTTTGTTTAAGAGATTTTTCCCTGGAATTCTTGAAATGGGAATGTAATGAATCAGAGACCCATGAGAAAAGATCTGACCCCTCTATTTGGAGTCCATGTTTCCTTGGGATTGTGCCCTATAAATGTGAGCCTAGAGTCAAAACTGAATAGTGGGAATGGGCCTCAGACCCAATGACCACAGGGTCATTACCACTCTAATACACAGCTTATGTGATGAGTTTTTTTGTTTTATTTTGCTTTATTTTTAAGGCATCAGATAGTTTTGTAATATTTAAAACAAAGTCCTTTATCATTCCCCCACTACAGTTCACACAGGGGAAGTCCCAAGGTCTAAAATGAAACATGGAGAGATAGGGACATGGGAAAACATGGACAAGGGGAGAGAGTTCTGGGGAAAGCATTTATTCTTTTCTCAGTCCCAGGTGCAGGGCAGACACAAGGAGTCTCAATTGCTGGACTGGAGTTAAAGTAAGACTACCCGGGTGTTTGGTGTGATGGACTTCAGGACATATTAAGTAAAAAGATAGTGCTTGGGGATTACTCCTTGAAAAGGCTGCCCTCAGTGTTGGCACACATGGATTTCACCATCTCTCTGCTTGTCTTCAGAGTTGATCTAGATGTTAAAGGATCTAAAAGTATTTGTAAAGTTCTTAGCAAATCCGAAATGGTTACATAAGTGCTAGTTAAGATTATTAATCATCATCATTATTATTAATTAGTGAGAATACAGGATCCTTAAGCTCCTTCACACCAGGGCAGTACATTAAGGCAAACAAGGGCCATGAATTTTCAGAGGGTAGCCTGGGTTTTCTCTCAGCTATGTCTGATTGGTTTCCCATATTCCATGTCACAACCTGGGGAATGGATAGACATTGGTTGGTGGAAGGACTCAGATATATAAATGGATAAGGGAATTTCCATGAAAGGGTGAAATGAAAATTCTGGACTAGAAGAGGGGGCAAATTAAAAGATGAGGAAGCCTGTGACACATAAGCACATATGTGACACATACAGAATTCACAGAGGCAAACAAACAAAACAAAACAAAAATAGTACAAAGATAGGTAAAAAGTATCATTCAGATCTGAAGGAAAAGGCTACCAAAAGAATCTCTGGCACAGGGCCAAAATCTGCTGACTCTGATAATGATGGTAGTAGTAATAAGGATAGTGATAATAAAACTTAAATTTATGAAGTTTTAACGGAGATTTTAGAACATACTGAGATCCTAAGATTTGTGGTTCAGAGGGACAAATATTCCCTTTCAAAGATTCACATTTATAGTCATCCGCTCTCTCATTTACCTCCCATAACAATCCTGAGGGGAGATCAGGAACGTATTATTGTCTCCATTCCCCGGAGGAGGAGACTGAGGCCCAGGGAGAAATGTACCCCTGACAATTTACATACCAAGATAGCTTCTAAATGTATTCCACGGACCACCAGAGGATTGTCCAAGGGCATGTCAATTGTTCTGTACAAATCCACCCCCATCCGAGGCAAAACAATTTCAAATGCCTGGAGCTGGTGGGTTAGTAACAACCTCACTCTACAGAGACAAGGCTGAAAATGAAGGATAGAATCAGTGATGCAGCAAGTCATTTTGAAAGGGTTCGGAGGGAGTCTAGTCAATATCACAGCTGGGGATTTGAAAAAGAGGTAGTTAGTGTTACAACCCATTATTCTGGAAACATTTAGTAACAGTGACCAGTTGTTTTCAAAATATCCAGTTGGTAAATTGGATCCATCTCGTCTCCCACCTAACCACCCCTGGTCCAAACTGGTTTTGTGTGTAGATACATTCTCAGTATGTAAAAATTCAGTTCTGCTGAGTCTCAAGTTGCTTAGGTGTTGGTGGAAGGGTGGGAGAGGGCTGGTGTGGGCATTAGAATGAATTCTAAGGAGGTCATGTAGCATGGCATGAGAAAAAGAACTGGATTTGGCTCCTGCCTCTGTTCCTTACTAATAGTGCAAGCTTGATTTTTGTTTGTTTTCCTTTTCTTTTTTTGCTTGTTTTTGCTAATTCCTCATTTTCATCCTCCTTAATCCCCCCACCCCAAAGTTTCAACCTAATTCTACCTAACCCTTCCACAGTATCCTGTGGAATGCCCATTCCACAAGCAACAAACTTCCTTTCATCTTAAATGTTTTACTCTTCCTTTCCTTCCATTTGCTAGCTCTTATTAAAACCTGGCTCAAAGATTTAAAGACAGAAGATACCTCAGAAGCCATATTGTCCTACTATCTCATTTTACCAGTGAAGAAACTGAGACCAAGGGTGGAGGTTAAGTAATTTAAGTAGTGAGGGTCAGAAGCAGGATTTTAACCCAGGTCCTCTAATTCTAGGACCATTACTCAATATTACATCTTGTGAGGAAGAGAGGAGAGAAGGGAAGGAGAGAAAATTTGGAACTCAAAAACTTGTGGAACTGAGTGTTGTAAACAAAAATAAAAAATAAATTACTCAATATTACAGATGTGTTCTTCCATAGACAGAGGACAGCTGTAGTATTACCTCCCTCATTCTGGGTATTATATGTCCATTAAAAGAATGTATGTGGTCATGCTAAGGGGATGTAGCCATTGAATTTGACCGAAGAATTTAACTCTGTTCCCCAAGTGTATTTCTCTAGAAGATTCTCTTTAGGAAATTCTTTACTTCCTTCAAAGTTTTGGAAAAAAATGTTCAGTCAATTCCAAACCCAATGTGATCTGAAGAGAGATAGTCTTATGTGGATTAAAACAAAATTCACATGTATGTATATATGTATATGTGTATGTATATATACTATAGCTATAGAGAAATATATCTGCACTATATTGTAGCCGTCTGGGGTGGTGGGGGAGATAGAGAAAAAAGAACAGAGTAGAAAAGTGCACTGCAGAGAATAAAAGAAAACTTCCAAGGAAGCAAAGAAAAGATGGACATCTCTCAACACGACGTGTGGTATATATCATACAGGCTTTCTTGAAATGAAAATTTATTATTACATATTTTGAATCCTCTCTTATGTTCTGCTATGCACATGGCAAGCTTTTTTTCTTTTTTACTTTCTATTTAAGTCCCAATATTTAAGTTTATGATATGTTTTTGTTTCTTTTATCTATTCTGTATCTGTTCTAGTGTTTGAGTCCAAAATAAAATTTTTAAAAAATTGCTCATTCCCAAACTCACTTATAGTTTATCTTAACCCTTAAAGGTGGCTTAGTATAAAGTAACAGATGCTTATTACCTTACCTTTCTCCCTGGGCACCTAGTTTCAGGAAGGGTGTTGATGAGTTAAAGAATATATGGACAATGGCAATTGGGAAGGATATTTATTACATATCTATTATGTGCCAGGCACTGTTCTAAGCACTTTATAAATAGGATCTCATTAGATTCCCATGACAACGTGGGAGGTAGGTGCTACCAACATCAACATTTTATGGTTGCAGAAACTAAGGCAGACAGAGTTAAGTGACTTACCTTGGGTCATCCAAATAGTAAGTGTCTGGCACCCAATTTGAACTCAGATCTTCCTGATTCCAGGCCCTTGGCTCTTATTCACTGTACCATCTCCCTGTCTCAGGTGGGTACTAGAAACTATTCAATGCTAAATTTTATGATACCATAAGGTTCAGTTGAAGAATCTGGGTATGTTTCAAAGTGAAAACTTAGGTCAGCTATGACTACTGTCTTGTGGATGAGGTACTAAAAGGGTTCTGCCTGTCCCTGGAGGACAGAATAAGGAGTAATGTGTAGAAGCTGTGGAAACATTTCTTAACGTTTAGGGCTTTCTTAAGTCGAATAAGCCATCTTGAACAGTACTTAATTCCTCAACACCAGAGGTCTTTAAGCAGAGCCTGAGAGATCACTTGTCAAAGTTCTAGAGAAGACCTGCATAGGTATGGCTTGGAATTGATGACTCCTATGGACCTATCCTTCTCTGACATTCTCTGATTCTAGAAGTAGATGACATCCTGTAGTAAGCCTGTAGTCCCCCCCCCTTTCCAGAAGAATCTGGAAGATGAAAAACTTTTGAGTAAGACAATCACCCCAATGTTCTCTACTATACTACCTCCCAGACCAGGAGCCCTTCACATTCCTGGATTGGAGGGTCTTCTATGTAAGAGAGAATTGGTATACCAAGCACCCCAAAACTCATAAAACCGTGTAGACAGATTGTCTTTAATCAAAACATCCAGTAGTGTAGCATTGACCTATGGTCTTAGAAATACCACCTTTAGCCTAGGATTATTACTGTTATCCAACAGAGGACAGAAAACTTTTCCATTCCATCCATTTCTTTACAGAGAGCATGATTACCCATGATGCTACCATGACTGCTGCCCATGGAAATTGCCTGGGTATAATGAAATAAGCAGTGGAAATACTACTGGAACAAGCATGAAGAAATCTGAATTCTAGCCCTTTTTCTCACTCACTTGCTGTGTGATTTTAGGCAAATCGCTTTCCTTTTATGAGCCTGTTTTCTTCTTTATAAAATTAAGGGTATAGACTAGGCTTTTAAGATTTCTTCTAGCTCTGAAATTCTCTGGCTCTATTGAGCTGACTTCATGGGAACCTTCCAAGCCTGTTTTGTGAGGTACATCCAGCCTGGAGACACCAGAAATACTTCACAAGTCTGCAAATACACATTCTTCAGTGTGGAAGAATAAGAACCATGGTTTTCAATATGGGATAATTGGATTGATTATAGACTCAATATGGACGACGAACAACTGGTATGTGAAAACAAGCCAATAATAGAAATTTGAGCCAGGATATCTTCAGAGTCTTTGCTCCTTTTTTGCACACTTTTGATGCACACAGGGGGTTTGGAGTGGTGCATTTTGCCTTTGCCCCTCTGTAGCTGCTTTTGTGGAAAACAATCAAATAACTGTCTGTGGTCAGCTAAAATCTCAAGTGCCCAGTAGAGGCCAAGGAATGTGGATAGAGAAGGAAAGAAGTGGGAAAGACATACTGTCACTGGCTACATTATGTTTTGGAGAGAGGAGACCGAGACTCAAATCCTCTCTCTAGCATTTACTCTTGTGTGATTCTGGGAAAGTCACTTGACCTCTCTGAAACTGTCTCTCCATCTGTCAAATGGGGATAATATCTGCACTCCTTATCTCACAGGTTTGTTGTGAGGAAAGTGCTCTGTAACTCTTGAAGCATTATAGGAAAGGAAGTTGTTATCTTCTCACATGAAGGACAATTGAGCAAAACAGGAAAACATCTCCTGATTTTCCAACTATTTTTAGTGGGCTTCCAAGAGGATAGAAGAATTAATTTTACTGACATCACTATAGGAACAGAGAAGCAAGGACCTCCTCCATTGGATGGCCCTGGAGTCATCTGTAAAGAGACAATCAGGCTGAATAAATTTAAGCCAGGTGAATCCTCAGGAAAATTCTCTTTATTTTTCTCCGAACTATAATCCAAAGGAATCAGCTCTGGACAGGCCATTTTCCCTGCTCATTGTTTATATTTTTAAAAATATAGAGATAATTATCAAAAATCAATCAACTAAACATGAGTTTAAACAAAGAGTAAAAATCCTACTTCACACTCTTAACCTTTAACAAATTACCAAATAACCAAATAAATTAACTAGCAATAGAAATGCTTTTGTTCCTGTAATAGTAATTAAGGTGGGACTTTTTGTTGTTGACCTTCAATGATTCTGGCCTTTATTTGAATGGGGAAGATAAAGTGGGATGTTTTTGTATTTTTCAGCACTGAGACAATTGGGAACCATTGATTTGTATCTGATGTGATATTGGGGGTGGGGAACTTCTCCACGCCCAGGCTGGGTGAGGTTGCGGCCCTGAACAGGATATATAAGCGCAGAGGTAAGCGTTCTCTCTGGGACTCTGGGCCAGCTGTTATAATGAGCTCCCTGTCTGAACACCCAGATGTTGATAGCACTACAAACTGTATTTGGTCTATAATTCAGGATGCTGGTTTTTTCCCCTGATTTAAGTAAGTGATATTTGTATGCTGGATTAAAGTAAGATTGTCAACCCCTTAATGCTGCTTTTCTTAGTAATGCAGATCAAAAGGACCTGGGCTTGCAGCATTCTGTGAGCTGGTTGTTGTTGGTTTACTGCCCCCACAGTAGCTGCTAGCAGGATTGTTGATACAGTTCCATGTCCTTTTCCAGGACTTCATGAGGTTCAACCATCCTCTGGGGCTCTGTCTGATCTTGCCCCTCTGCCCTTACCTATTCTTCCTTTTCTCCTCTCCTTACTCTCCTCTCGGTTTCTTGGTCTCTAAAGTAGAGATAAGGGTGAGAATTGAACATTACGAGAGCTATTAGGTCTCTTCCAGCTCTAATTCTATTGTCCTATGATCTGATCCCACACAGCTATTCCTTCTAGAGACAATTGTTCAGAATAGATACACCAAACAGCTAAGCACCAACTTTGTGCAGAACGTCATGCTTGGTGATGAGGAAGACACACAAAGTAGCAAAAAGAAGTTTGCTGTCCTCACAGAGTTTACTGCCTCATATTGTGAAAAATATGCTAACCTGGATAGCGTTAACGTTAACAGTATTACCTGATAATTACATTAGAGCGGAGAAGGATATAGTGTTATGTGAGGTCCACGGATGAAGCTTATTAGAGACTTAAGGGATCAGGGAAGGCATGGAGTAAGCATTTCAACAGGTGAAGAAAGGAGTGAATAACATTCCAGGCATAGGGAAAAATGAGAAGGAAGACACAGAGGCAGAAAAGCACACGGTGTGTTTGGGGGCCAAATCACCCAGCTTGGCTGAAGTTAAGAGTACATGGAGGGTAGTAATATGAGACTAAGGCTGGAGAGATAGTGGAGGCCAGCTTGTAGAGAGCTTTGAGTATCTAACAAACTCTGTTTGTATTTTAGTGGTCAAAATGCTGCTTGATTAGTCAGGGATAAATAAGCCTCTAGAGGCTTTCTAAATTAACAAAAAGGAAAAGAAAAAAAAAGAGGAAGGCAGATTTTGTCCAACTCACCCTTCAAGCAGTACCTGTTTCCCTCACTTCCTCCCCACCACTTGCCCCAGAAATACAAGCATGTCATGTGCACGCATGTGTGTACACACACACACACACACACACACACACACACACACACACATAGAGTTTAGAAAAAAGAATCATAGAATCCTAGAGTTGGGAAGAACTTCAGAGATCTTGCATTCAATTCCAAACCTGAGTGGAAAATCCTTTTATAGCATTCCTGACAGTGCTTGGTCAGTCTCACTTCCCTGAAGACCACTTTTTTTCAGGTGCAGAGAATGGGATGCTTCTACACTGCCGGAGGCAACCCATTACACTTTGGGGCAGCTCCAATTATTATTTTTTTTTCTTTTCGTCCAAGATAACTCTGACTTCTCTGTCATTTTTGTCCCATCAGTCCTTATTCTGCTGTCTGGGACCAAACAGAATAAATCCCACCACCCTTCCACTTGATTTTCCTTCAAAGCCTGGAAGACAGATCTCGTGTCCGTCCTAAAGATCTACAATGCCTTCCTTGAATCCTCTTGTGATCTATATCCCCAGTGCCCGATACCAAAAATATTGTGTGTGCAAGTACCCTGATTCTATTTTCTGTATGTCTCTAACACATGGATAAGTCATCATATCTCCTTTCTGATTGTATAAAAACAACAAAGACTAGGCCCACTCTGGCTGATGACCGTCCTTCCTCAAAGGCCCAATTTTAGCTCAGACTCTCAGTTGGTACCTAGGGAAACTTGGCCAAACCTTTTCTCACCTCTTCCCAAGCTAGTGGCTCCAGGTGAGATGGAAAGCTTGGGCTGCCAAGCCCAGAAACACAGCGAGGAAGTGAATGGCTCCAGCAGCACCCTGCCCCGACAGAGCTCTCTTTGTGTATTGTGCCTCAGCATCCTACCCAATAATTAGTATTGGCAGCTTTATATTGGTGCTTTTGTTTTGATAATTCATTTGCCTATGATGACATAATAAATGGAATATTGATTCAATCCCTTCTTTCCTTGGCCTGAGGCCCACATCAACTCATAAAAATAATAAAAGGAGAAAAAAAATAGCTAATTGCAGTGAGCTGCAAGACAAGCCAAGAGCTTTGGAATTGACTATTTTGATAACGGCTGGGCAGCGCAGCTCAGTCACTGGTGCTGCTGGCCTGAGGAGGAATTCCTGCCTGCCTGCCTGCCTGCCTCCAGGCCAGCCACAAAGCATCATCTTAAGGAGGCCAGCTCTGTCTCCTGTATCACGAGAGGCAGGATTGAAGCTGTAGACACTGAGGGTGGAGTCTTCAGTCCCAGCCCTGAGGAAAACCTACCAGAAGCTTGTTGAAAGATGCAGTATCAAATGAATTGCTCGCTTCTTTGGGCTGACTTTGATATTTATTGGTTCAAATTGCCCGGGTGACTCACTCTTACTCAAAGTTTTCACGGCCCATTTTCATCTTGACATGTGGGGAAGCTGACATGACGCAGGGTAATGACTGGGTTTACAAAGGATCAAACTGAAAAAGGAGAAGCAGGGCCTGGGATAATTATAGGTGAGCATGTATATTTTCACATAATCTAAAAAGGCAATTCATGAGGCTGATAATATGATAATGAACTGAGTAGCAATGCCAAGGAAGCTTAGTTATCAGGGAGCTTTCTTTCTGGGGAAGGAGGGGCTGGAGGAAGGGGAGGGCTGATTTGACAACTAGCCATCCTGAAAGTTGTTTTATTTTTCCCCCAGAAGTGATCATTGATAAGGTAAACTCTAATCCAAATCAGCCTCCTCCCTCAATTACCATCATTTTTGCTATCCTTTTGCAAAGTCCCCAAGGGTGGAGGTCAGATTTCTGTTTTGAAGGTCAGAATGGGTCAGAGAAAGCAGATTTTTTTCTTCATCCAGGTTTTTGAGGTCTGGTGTTCACTTCAGGAACCAAGTGGAGCTGGGTTTGATCTCATTGGGGAAAAGCCCAGGACTCTGATAGAGGGAATGGAAGAGATCATGAAGAACCCTGTTACCTCTTCCTATTGTCCCATGTCTTGAAAGAAGGCCACATTGTTGACTTAGGATCAGATAATCAGAAAGTTAAGAGCTAGGAGATAGCAACATCATTATCTTCCCTCTCCTTATCTTTCCACAAATGGTCCTCTATATATGGAATGGACACATTCCTTATGTTTTATAATCACTGAATTCAGGGACCACTTTCTATACAAAATCTGCATTGGTCTTTATCACCTCAATGGTTAATTCTTTCTTCCTCCTGAATTACCTTTATTAACTTACTTATGTATATGTGATATTGGTTCAAATTTCTGGGTTGACTTGAAGGGACCCTGTAGTCCAATGCTCACGGTTTACAGATGTGGAAACTTAGGCCAAGGAAGAGAAACATACTTGTTTAAAGTCACGCAGGTTAATAAGTAACAAACTCCAGGCCTCTGAATCTAAATTTTATGTTCTTTCCACTTCATCATGAAATTAGTAAAAATGAATGCAAATCAATCCCCCTTTGATATGAGAATGATACCAGGAGGAGAGGGCTTCCTTAAAAAGGAAAAAAAGAAAGTTATCCTGACTTCAAAATAAAATAAATACTGTGACAGAAGATTAAGGAGGCAACATGAAATGATGGGAAGAAGTTGGGGGCCATCTTGATGAGCTCCTCCTTCCTATGGCAATCAAATAGAGGAAAAAGAGAGTGCACAAGCTAAAGAAGAGGAGAAAGATGAGTTCATGTAGAGGGGATTCCACGTGCTCATAGAGACAGAGAAGCCAAAGGTCAATTTTTTTGTTCACAACTGGTTGAACTCTATGGAGAAGATATCACCCTATCCATGGCTGGATCTCTCCCATCTAATCCAGATCTCCAATCCCTACCATTGGATATAAAGCTCTTAACACCATTCGAATTCTTCCCGATACAAAACATTGCATGTATAAATGAAAAACTTACCTGGCTGAAGCCAACAATCAATGTACTCACAGCTGGGTGCCATTGGACCCTCTTGACAGTCTGAACTGATTCTATTTTCTTTATGTCTCTGACACATGGCTAAATCGTCATATCTCCTTTTTTATTGTAAATCAACGACAACAGCAAATTTGGAAAGGAGTTAAGAATGCGATAGTAACACCCTTTTATTTCATTCTTTAAGGTCCACAAAACACTTTCCTCACAATAGGCCAGTGGGACAGGTAGTATAAAAATCATTGCTCCCATTTTACAGATTAAGAAACTGAGGACCAGAGAAATAAACCCATTTCTTAGCGTCATACCACTAGTAAGGTCTTTGGACTCTAAGAACAGAGTTCTTGCCACTTAATCGCTACAGGCTTTAGGCTTAGCTCTGCTGTTAATTAGCTTGAGCTAGTCATTGCAGTAGTCTTCATTTTCCTCAGCTGTAAAATGAGGAGTTAATTGAAATCATCTCTAAGTTCCTTTACAGCTGTTGCATTCTTTTCTTTAGATAACATTAAATTATGACACATTTTATGAGTGAAGAAATCGAGGCCCAGAGAAGTAATGTATATATCTATTTATTATTTAGAAATGTGTGCATGTGAAGAAAAGTTTTATTTCTATCAGAATAAATAGCTATGTTTTATTTATATGGAGCTAAATTGTTTTCTCCTCAGTCATGGGCTCTCCTATCCCTCTCCCCTCCCCCACAGTTTTCTCTCTTTCTCTCCCTCTTTGCCCATCTCCATCTCTTTCTTGCTCTACTCCCCAGTGCTTTCTTGGAGATCTCATCTGTTTCCAAGGGTTCAACTCCCTACTCCCAAACATTTATAACCAGCTCTAGTCCCTCTCCTGAATTTCAAAGGCTGATTGCATGTCTCCTCTTGGTTATCCTAGAGGTGTCTTTAATGTAAGCTGCTCAAAATGTAATTCTTTATATTCTCTGTTACACATTGAAAATTCCCTACATATTTTGAGTGCATTGCCATTCTCTTGGGCCAACTAGGTGGCACAGTAGATAGAACTCCAGGTCTAGAGTCAGGAAGACCTGAATTCTAATCTGACCTCAGATACTTACTAGCTGTGTGACCCTGGGCAAGTCACTTCACCCGGTTTGCCTCAGTTTCCTCATCTGTAAAATGAGCTGGAGAAGGAAATGACAAACCACTCCAGTATCTTTACCAAGAAAACCTGAAATGGAGTCACAGAGTCAGACACAACTGAAAAACAACTCAACAACAACAACCACCCTCTCAGTTATCTTGCTTCATAAGGCTCACATCATCTTTGACTTTTACATCTTCCTCATCTCTCATATACAAAAAGTTGCCAAATCACATCAACAAACATTTATTAAGTACTCACTCTGTGCAAAGCATTGTGTTAATCAATGGAAATACGTCGCAGTGAGAGAAAACAGAGAAAGAGGGAGAACGTACTTTTGTGGACAAAATCTAGAGACAGGAGTCAGCCCTGGTAAAGAATTAAGAGATGGCTGGCCTGGGCATTTTGCTCTGAGTGAAGATTCTGGGAGGAGCTGACTGATCACAGGATAGGACTACAGGGGTAGAGTGGTTTTCTAGTGTGAGAAGGGCAAGGATGCAGTGAATTTCCAGGGTAAGGAGGCTCTTTTGGAGAAAGTCTGGAGAGTCAGGATTGTATCCCAGAGAGGAATGATAACCATGTCTTATCGATTCTATTACTCACATCTATCCCTTCTCTCTATTAATGCAGCCCTGTTCAGGTCCTCATCGTCTGTCTATTGAACTATTGTAGAAATAGTAGTAGACCTAGGATTTCGTCGATATAGGAAGCACTTAGATGATGAAACTTCCTTTACTAAAGCAGTTCAACACCTTTTCTCCCACTTACAAACTTTGAGAATTTTTTAGAATACTGAGTTGAAGTGACTTGCCTAGAATAACACATTCTCTTTTGTATCAGAAATGAGACTTGAACTCTGGTCTTCCTGGCTACTAGGCTGGCTCTCTATCCATTTTCCCATGTTGATTCTCAATCTCCTAACTGATCCCTCCTCTCTCCATCCATTCTCCTGCCAGCTGCCAAAAGAATCTACTTATGACACAAAACCGACCACGTCACTACCCTGCTCGAAAATCTTCGGGGTTCCTTTATTTCTTTTGGATAAAATAGAAACCCTAGCCTGACTTTTAAGCCCTGCCACAGTGTTTTCCACTTACCTTTGCAGTATCATTACATATGACTCTCCTTTGCAAACTCCTTATGCCCCAAAAAACAGATTACTGATTATGCCACCTCTTCTATGAAGCCTTCCCTGATCTAACCCTTTAGTATTCTCTGCAGCTCCATTTTTCTCCCATGATACTTGTGTGAATTGTGTATTTTGTCTCTCAAGGAGAATATAAATTCCTGGCAGGCAGGGAGAGGCTGTTTTGCTTTTGTGACTGTATCCCTAGCCCCTGTCCAGGGCTTTACACGTGGGAGGTGATTAAGACTTTCTGAGTGTTTTCAATTTTATAGGAATGGGTGCTTTCTCAGTCAATAAAGACTGCACCTTCTCTGAAAGTTAATATATGGTCATCACAAATTGCTATGAACAAAAATTTCATCACTGGGCAACTACCTTGGTGACGTGCCTTTCCAAATTCATCTTTATAAGATCTCAGATAATATCCAAGCATCAGGCCCACACTCAAAACCTTTCCAGCTTGGTAAAACTTGTACTTGTGTTTTGCTGGCATAGCATTTGAGAATCCAAGGTTACCTCCATGCATCTACATCTACATCTACATCTACATCTGCATCTGCATCTGCATCTGCATCTGCATCTACATCTACATCTACATCTACATCTACATCTACATCTGCATCTACACATACACATACACACACATACATACATATGCAAATACATATACATGTGTTTATGTACATGGATATGTATATATTTGTATATATATGAGTGTTTGTATATGTGTATATTATATATGTATGTGTATGTATGTGTATATAAAATTTTTAACTTAAATCCCAAACATCTCAAAAAGAGCATTTTCAAATACACGACAGAATACCAAAAGAAGATTGTTTATGAAACCATGATTCTCCATTTCATACCATTTAGTTTAGATATACATACATACATATATAAAGTATACACACACACATATATATATATACATACAAACACACATCTATATATACACATACATACACATATATACACAACTATATATACAAATCTATATATGTACTACATATATGTATATACATATATATACATAAAGAGAAGGGGAGAGGGGGAGAGAAGGAGGGAGAGAGAGAGACAGAGACAGAGACAAAGAGAGACAGAGAGAGAGACAGAGAGAGACAGAGAGAGAGAGAGAGAGAGAGAGAGTCCCCAAACCCATTGATATGGGACTCTCTCCTTATTTGTAGCACCTGTATGAGGGGTAGGATGAAGTTAATGAGAGTGGGAGAGAGGAAAGCACTAGTCACTTCAGTTGAGACAGTTGTGTGTGGTGTGTGTGTGTGTGTGCGTGTGTGTGTATGTTTTGAGCTTTCGTCAAGTTGCTTCAGGCGCTTTTGGCTTCTAGAGTGATGGAAAATGCCAACCCCTCTTCAGGTTGAGAGGAGCTGGAAGTCTTCATCGTGTCTCTATCCCCAGCTTGCTATGGGAACTTCCCCTTGGTTGAGATCTAGGGCTTTCCAGGTTCAGCTGAGCTCCCTAGTTTCCGGTGGGACAGCCCCTTCACTCTTTATTTTCAGCTATACATTCTCCTATGCTTTTGTATATCCTATGTTTTGTATATCCACTTTCATAAGTGGATTTCTTTGCTAATCCCTATGTGTGGTTATTGCATAAGTAGTACTTGGTGGGAAAGGAGTCAAGCCTCAGACAGGTAGTTTGAGATCCTGCTTCCCCCAATAATGAACAGTGATCAGAAGTTAACTTGAACTTGAAAACTACATCCCCTAGACTAATAATATTCTTATACACTTCCAACTATGAGAAATAGCAAATTCCAACCCCTTCTTCCTCCTTTCTACATTAGTGTATTCTTTCACCTTCCGTTATTTTTCCCCTCTTAAAATCCTTACATCAGAACCAATATACTCTGCTAGGACTTCTGTTTTTTTTTTTTATTTAATCCCCCAATATGTTTTTTGGGGTTTTTTGTTTTTGTTTTTTGTTTTGTGTGTGCGTGTGTGTGTGTGTGTGTGTGTGTGTGTGTGTGTGTGTGTGAAGAGGTAATCAGGATTAACTGACTTTCCCAGGGTCACACACCCAGTAAGTGCCTGAGGTCAGATTTGAACTCAAGTCCTCCTGACTCCAGGCCCCATGCTCTATCTCTTTTTTCCACCTAGCTGTCACTCCCCTAATACATTTTGATGACATTAGATTTATAAAGGGACACTTGTTTCTTCTCCCCTTTAGAAAATGTTAGCCCTACATTATCATATAGCAAATTCCAATTGCTCAAATAAATTTTCCTTTCTAGGTTACTCTGCACTCTCATATTTGAACTTCAAAGTTCCTACTCATTTCTGATCTTTTCATCAGAAATGCTTGAAAGTCCTCTGTTCTATTAAAGGTTCATTTTCTCCCTCTGCAGGATTACATACTTTGCTTTGCAGGGTATGTCATTCTTAATTGAAAGCCTATTTTTTTTCCCTTTTGGAATGTTGTGTTCCAAGACCTCCTCTGGTTTTTAGTGGAAGCTGTCAGGTCTTGTGGCAATTCAATTCCTTAATTCTGAATGCTTGCAGTATGTTTTCCTTTGATGTGGAAGTTCTGGATTTTGGCTACAATATTCTTGGGGCTTTCCTTTTGGGATTTCTTTTAGGATATGACTGGTGAATTCTTTTTTATCTTTACTTTGCTCTTTGGTTCTAATAAATCTGGCAATTTTCATTTATAATTCCTTGAAACAAAATGTATATGCTTTTTTAAAAAAAAGTCATGGTTATCCATGAATCTAATCATTCTCAAATTATCTCTTATTGACCAATTTTCTGAGTAAGTTATTTTTAATATCAATATTTTCATTTTTTCTATTTTAAAATATTTTTATTTTGTTCCAAAATTTCTATTCATATTCATTGATTTCTATGTGGTCTATTCTAGTTTTCAAGGACCACAATTCTTAATTATAGTTTACCAATTTCTCTTCTAAGCTACTTATTCTCTTTCTGTTTCTTTCCTCTAGAGCTTTAATTTCATTTAAAAGAAATTTTCCTTCATTTCTTCTCAAGTAGACCTTGGGAAAAATCCATTTTTTCCTTTGCCTCTCTGCTTATAGTTATGGAATTGCTTTTTCCTTTTAAGAGATCCCTAGATGTTCAATATTTTTTTATGCTGGTCTTCATTTTAAAATTTTTTCTTCATCTCTCCAGCTTTAATAATAGTAATTAATAATTATAATAACGGCTAACATTTATATAGTGTTTATGCTATTGTGCTAAGCACTTTATAAAGATTATCTCATTTGATCCTCAAAACAACTCTGAGAGGTGGGGAAATTGAGGCAAAGGTCAAGTGACTTGCCCAGGGTCACATAGATAGTAAATGTTTGAGGGCAGATTTGAACTCAGGTATTTCTAGCTCCAGGTGCAGTACCACCTAGCTGCTCTTAAAGAATGGGGAGTTTGTGTCAAAGGAAGGCTTCTCCTCCTGCTCCACTTTTGGATTAGGTTATTCATCACTCTTTATCTCAACCTCAGTACCCAGGGTTCCAGTGCTGACCTCTAGCTCCCAGAATTAGTATCACGTGGATCTTTGAGGTTCAGAGTGGTTGGTTTTCAGGACCTTCCATAGCATCTCCACGTGAAACACTAGGACTTTTCAGCTTCTGGGAATAATCTATTCCAAACTAAGTGCTGGCATACCTCTCTCATCTCAGATGCTGATGGGGGTTTGCAAGTACATTGGAGTTTTCTTATGGGGCCTCTTCTCTCTTGTTGTATCTAGAAGGAGTTCCCTAGAAGATATATGTGTCCCTGGCCCTTTTCTGGTTGAGCTGAAAGACCGTAGACTTGTTTGTCTATCGCTGGCTTCACTGTCATCCTCCTTCCTTATTACCCATGGGAGGCTGGCTGATTGTATGTGGGGGTGAGGTGAGGGCTGGACGCACACAGTGTACACACAGAGTTCTGGGAGGACAGAAGGCACTTACTCCAGTTCTTCATTGCTTATCTTGATCATTATTCAGTCTGGTGTGAATTTCAGGTGTTGGCTGGAGTAGATATGGCAGATCCTGGCATGCTGTCTTTGTTCAGGCATCCACCTTAGCTAGAAGTTCTAGTATCTTCTGAGATTCCTGTATTTGGAGCCTAAAGACCTGGGAATAAAATTCTAAATATGCCATTTACTGACAGAATATCCTTGAGCAGATTCTTTAACCATTTTGAGTTCTTTTCTATAGAATGAGGTTAATAAAACTTGAAATATTTAGGTCTATTATATTATTTTTAGATGAGACAAGTGATTTCATGGGTGTAAGGAATTGCCAGTGAAGAAATTCCCACTACTAAAGTAGATGTGCACCTGTTCTGCAACTTATACTTTTAGACAGTTAGCTGGGGGCATTGAGAGGTTAAGTGACTTTCCCAAAGTACACAGCAAGTATGTGTCAAAGGTAGTATATGGACTAAGGTTTTCTTGACTCCAAGATTAGCCATCTATCCACATTGTCTCAAGAGTATATGGATTGTTATTGTAAAAATCAAAGATAATACTATCTAATTATCTCCAGATTTTAACTACAAAGGTCCCTAGAAATAACCTAATCATCCCCCCAACTTCCATTTTTTGAGATATTGAAACCCAGAGTGACCTGTCCAGTGATTAATCCAGTACATAACAGAGCCAAGATTCAAATGCTGTTCTTCTGATGCCAATCCCAGCATCCTTTTCTCTAGTGTTCAGTCCATTCTGGGGATGAAGAAAATAGTGGGGAAGCCTTGGAAAAGGTGTTATTTGCAATTGCAAAAGAGAGAATCAAGTTGAGGGATATCAAGACACCTGAATGATCTGAATAAAGTAATCAATGAAAAAGCACTTTTTAAGAGCAAAAAGTTGGGCTAAATGTCAAAGATACAAATAGAAAAATAATGATAATAATATTAGTAGGTAACATTTATATAGTTCTTGAAGCGTTAAAAAGATACACACACACGTGTGTAATTTAGGTAATATTATCCCATTTCACAGATGATGAAACTGAGGCTGAGAGTAAGGGACTTGCCCAAGGTCACATAGCTAGTATTTGAGACAAGATTGTCTTCCAGATTCCAAGTATGGTACTCTATCCATTCTTGTATACTCTTCTCAAGGAGCTCACATTCTAACAGGAAGAGATAACCTAGATAGAAAGTTTCAACAACAAATCAGATGGAAAGGCCTAAGGATACAGCAACAAAGCAGATGATAACATATTTTCTTTAATATCATGATAAAATCATATCCACTTCTGGTATTAAACCACGTGATATTACCAAGAAAGTTTGGGAGAGGTAGGAAGGTGGTCCTCTGATTGTTTTAGAGTACAAAATTTTCTTCAGTTTATTTTGCAGATGTATATAATCCTTCTAACTCTCTTTATTCCTTTTTCTATGGCTGATAAAAAAAACAGTATAACAAATTCATGGAGTTTAATGACCATTTCTTGAGTGACTCCATTTGTTTTCATGTACTGATGTTTTGATCCACCCCATCTTGAAATGCCATCTGTTCACCCTTTGCCTCACCCTTAAGCTCACTGAAAAAAAAATTGGAGACCAAATCTAATGCATCATTTTGTCTCTGTGGGGGGTTTAGCTCTGTTTGTTATGGGTTGCCATAATAATATTAGTACCACTAGTCTTAAGCCTACTTAACTAAGATTGGCAGAATTTTATGAGGCACAATTACTATTATCATCTCCATTATGCAGATGAGGAAACCGAGGCATCACAAATAATGGATGAGCCTACTGCAAGTCATGCAGAGGACTCTGGTTTAAAGTTAAGTCACGTAGTTGTGCAGTTCCACTTTTGCCATGAGTCTCTCTCATCCTCTGGGAAAAGAAATCATTGAATATTTAACTTGAAAGGGACCAAACAATATGTCTTATTAAGGGATCTTAGAGCACAGAATGATACAGCTAAGAGGACTCCTGAATATTAAACACAGAATTTCAGGGCTAGAAGGACCCACATAATATAGAGCATAATGCCAGAGCTTAAAAGGATCTTAGAACATGGAATATTAATGCTGGGAGGGGCTTTAGAACCAAGTTCACAAGTTTTAAGAGCCAGAAGGAAGCTTATAACATAGAATACAGGACTCCAGTCCTATAAGGAATCTTAGAACATTGAATATTAGAGACTGCAAGGACCTTAGAGTTGATCTAAAGCAATCCTCTCACTTTATAAATGAGGAACACCAACTCAGAAGAGGGATGTAACTCAATTAAATTTATACAATATAGCAACAGAAAAAGCAGGCATAGAATCTAGGCCTCCTAATGAGCTCTCTCTCTCTCTCTCTCTCTCTCCTCTCTCCTCTCTCTCTCTCCTCTCTCTCCTCTCTCTCTCTCTCTTCTGTGTGTGTGTGTTGGTGTGTATGTCTCTCTCTGTCTCTGTCTCTCCCTCTGTCTCTGTCTCTATCTATCTTTCTCTCCATCTCTCTCTGTCTCTCTCTCTCCTTCCCTGCCTCCTCCCTCTGTTGCTCTCTGTCTCTCTCTGTTTCTCCCTCTTCTCTCTATGACTTTATCTCTGTCTCTCTGTTCATCTCCCCCTCCTCCTTCTCTTTCTCACTCACTATGCCAAAGATCAAATGTCACAAAATCAGAGTCTGAAAGGGTCTCACCAACTACCTAGCCCAATCCATACCTGATAAGGAATCTGCCCAGCAACAAATGGTCATCCAGGCTTGGAGACAGGTTCATTTTGTTTTGGATTATTATTTTTTTTTACCCCAACAAATGATTTTTTTTTTGATGCGTGGAACTCCTGATGAATAAACTTCTTCCCTTAATGCAAGTCAGCAAATTTCTGTAACTGATAGTCTTCAAGTTGCTTGAGGCAGGGAGAAATTGGGGAACTTGCCCATGTCACCTAACCCTTATGTGTCAGAGATAGTATGTGATCACTATTCTCACTGACTCTAAGACTGACCCTCTATCAAGTCCTCATGTAACCAATCATTCTATTCAATTATGTCTTGAAAATTATATAGGGACAAAAGGAGATCCCTTTGGGTTAGTTCTGCTGTGCAAAGTTTCCTCTGTTCTCTCTCTGTGTGGCATTAATTATAGGCCTCCATGTCAGAAATTTAAAAAGAAAAAATCCTTCTTACAAGTTTTGTATCTTCCATCGGCTATACTTTGATGCTACTGACTTCCTTGCATCAATGTAATGTCATTGTACCTACATTTTACACACACAATTAACCATGTGTTTTTAAAATAGCAAATTATGCCTCTGCACAAAATGATAAACTCAGTCCCAAGACAAATTGAATGAAGTTCTTATGGAATTTTTCACTTCAATTAACTTGAAGGCTGGCATATGTCATAGGTGCAAATCTCTGTGCATTCCATGACCACAAGCAGGGATGTGGCAAAAGGTAAACCCAGCATTATGTCTTTACGTGCTCATTGGAGACACTTGTAATCATGTTTTATTAGTGGTGCCCTCCCCGGCATAATGAACTTTGATGGAATAATGAAGTTGCTCTGGCGCCTGACAAGGCTGGCTGGCTGCCTCACCAGTCACAGACCTCCCATGAGCACAGTCAGCTGAGTACCAGCTCTCGGCTCCAGCAACAATGAGCCAGAAAGCCTGGGAAATTACTCTCTTTCCAGCTTATACCTTTCTTGTCTTTTGCTTCCGCATTCATGAAGATGGGTGCTCCAGAGGAATTCTAGATATAGATTTTGAGCTGAAATGGACCTTGGCAGTCATTTACTCTAACTCCCTCATTTTGCAGAAGAGGAAACTGAGGACCAAATAGTCAAAATTACTTATCTGAGGTCACACAGAAAGCATCAGTGGGATTTGAACCCAGATCCTCTTACTCTAGAGCTGGTACTCTGTTTGTTGTACAACTTGGAATCATCCTGGAGTATAAGCCACTCATATGTCATAAAAAGCTTGGAACTGTATCTATGAGAATTTCTGAGATTTTTTCGCTTGTCATTTTAAAAAAAGAAAACTCAAATGACATTGTCAGAAGTGACTTGGGATGACGATAATATTTAGAATTAGTTGTAAGGAAGGTTTAAGACCATTCTACTGCCACTCCCTAATGGAAAAAAAAAACCTGAGGCTCAGAGAGAACAAGTGTCTCATCCGAAGTTATATAGTCATTAAGTAGCAGAGACAAGATTCAATCCTAGGTCTTCTGACTCCATGTAGAATGTTCCTCCAACTATACCACACACAGGACTTTCTAGATGACTTTACTTAATGGTTGAATGTGTTGGGTGGGATCTAAAAGAAGGCTTCTAATCCAGCCTCTGTCCAAGCTACAGTATGAAATCCTTCTATGAGAAGTCACTAATAAGCAATAATAAGTAAGCTTACTTATAATAATTATAATAATAATAAGCAATCTACTTACTAATAAGTAAGCAGAAATTGAAGAACTCATTTGTATGTTTTGATATATGGGCATGGATCCTACTTCATCCACATGAATTCCATCATGGTGGAGCAGTAGAAAAGTTCGAAGGTCCTGAATTTGTATTCTGACTCTAGAATGTCATTTTCCCATCTCTGTTCCTCAGTGTTCCCTTCTGGACAAGTGATCTTTATGTCCTCATCATACTCTAAATCCCATGATCCTATTCAGCTTAGGCAACGGTTGACTGACTCTGATGGAAAGTGGGTCCTGTCAGAGGCTAACAGAAATGCAAATGTAATTGTCCTTAATGGTAATGATAGTTTGTCTATACAGTATATAGCTCCTTTCATCCAAGGATCTCAAAGTCTTTCATAAGCATTCATTAATTCTCTCAACATGTCTGTGAGGCAAGCAAGTAAAATTATCAACCCCATTTTATAGCTGAGGAAGCGGAGACACTGGGAGGTGAAGTGTCTGGCCTGGGGCCACTTGATGTCAGGGCCGGTGGCTGGCCCAGGACAGACTTCCTGACACCTAGTCCTGGCCTCAAAGCCCTCACCAGCCTTGGAGAAGTTCCTGTTTCATGGAGAGTTTCCAGTTCCAGGGACATTAGGTTCCATAGTAACAAAGTCATTTGTCACTCCCAGTTCGGGCTGAAACAATTAAGATGTGAATTGGTTAAGCCACCAACTGAACATTTTTTAACAGGAGCTGTTACACACACACAAGTTGTATAAAGTGCGTGTGTGTGTGTGTGTGTGTGTGTGTGTGTGTGTGGGAAGGTGTGTGCATGTGCATTGTGAGAGGCAGTATGGAATATTGGATAGAAAGCTGGCCTTTGGGCCAAGATGATCTGAATTCCAGCTTTGCCTCTGATACATACTCGCTGCGTGATACTGGGCAACTCAATTAACCTCTCAGTTCTCTTGGCAGCTTTTTTTAAAAGTTTAAGTTGAAGAAAAGGCACCAATTTGTATTTATGTTTTCCTCATCTGGGAGTTCTAATATCATCAAAATCATATGGATGGAACCCATCTATATATCATTATTTCATTGATATGGGGAATTCCCAGAAGCAGAAGCTGCCATATTCTTGAAGCTATTAAAACTTAGAACTGTGATAAGACTTTTGGGACACCTGATAAAGATAGAGATAAATGATATAGATATATATGTAGATAGACATAAATATAGATAGATACACATACAGACATAGATTATACAGATAATGAAAGATCTATCATGCATGCAGACTTTTTACTTTGTCTTTGCTACATCCTCATTCTCTGTCAACTTTGCCTCATAAAGGTGACCTTTGATCCTGAAACACCTCTACCTAATTGTGAATTCACTGATAGATTATGCTTCTGTCTTCAAAAGTTGCCTAGGATCAGCCCTAGTTAAATTTAGAGGCTCCTCACCAGAAAGTTGGTTACTAAGGGAAGACTTTTTTTCCACCATAATAATTTATGAAAATGGTGACAAAGCATAGAGGTGCTATGATGTATGTTAAGAAACAAGCAACACCCACACTGATATAACAATGATTCCTTAAAGTATTGAAGCATATTCATTTTTTGCATTCATTGAACACATATTTATTGAACATCTACTGTGTCCAGAATATACCTACTTGGCACTGAGTGAGAGAGAGAGAGAGAGAGAGAGAGAGAGAGAGAGAGCAAGACACAAATGTCAGGTGACATAATCACTGCTCTCTTGGAACTTACATTGTAGTAGAGGGAAAAGGCACCAATCCTGATAGCTATGATATACAGTATAGCAGAGAGACAGAGACAGAGAGAAAGAGGAGAGAGATACAGAGAGAGAGAGAGGAGAGAGACAGAGACAAAAGAGAGACAGACAGAGGAGACAGAGAGATAGAGACAAAGAGAAAGACAGAGAGACAGGGAGAGGAGAGAGAGAGAGAAGAGGGAGAGGGAGAAAGAGAGAGAGAGAGAGAAAGAGAGAGAGAGAGAAAGAGAGAGAGAGAGAGAGAAGAGAGAGAGAGAGAGAGAGAGAGAGAGAGAGAAGAGAGAGAGAGAGAGAGAGAGAGAGAGAGAGAGAGAGAGAGGGAGAGATGGGGGAGGGAGGGAGGGAGAGAGGAGAGAAGAGAAGAGAAGAGAAGAGAAGAGAAGAGAAGAGAAGAGAAGAGAAGAGAAGAGAAGAGAAGAGAAGAGAAGAGAAGAGAAGAGAAGAGAAGAGAAGAGAAATACTTGAAATGGCCACATGCCAGGTATTATGCTTAGTACAAGGGATATAAATATCAACAAGCTGGTCAGTTGCTGCCCTCAAGGAAATGATATTCTAATGAGGAGAGGCAGCACTTGGAGGGGAGCTGGAAAAGGAAAAGAAATCTTATAATTATAAGAGGTATTAACATAATACTTTAAGATTTGTGAAGCACTTTACATAGGTTATCTCATCTGATCCTCACAGAAGCCATATGAGGTAGGTATGATTAATTATCCACATTTTATGTATGACGAAACTGTGATTGGCAGTGTCCCGATGACTTGTCCAAGGACATGTAGCTAATAAGTATCTGAGATAGGACTTAAATTCAAGTCCTTAAAACTCCAAATCCATTGTTCTCTAGAGGCTTACAGAACAAAGCATGCTTGAAGTACACAGAGGAAGGTCATTCATTGCAAACCGTGTGAAATGAGAACTCTCTTCTTGTAGAATGGAATCACTGGTGTGGGTTTTAAAAGATGGAGGAAATCGGTAAGCAAAGTAGCAGCGTTCTTAGCACAGGGTACAGTGTGAGTGAAGGCATGAATGCAAAAGGCTCTAATCATGGTGTTTATAGTAATAGAGATTATGGCTAGAAAGGTAGTGGCCCCACATCTTCAGAAAGGACTGCGAACTTTAATTGGCAGGCTATAGGTGGTGCAGCAGGCAAAACATCTGGGCTTAGAGTCAGGAAGATCCAGGTTCAAATCTGGCCTCAGATACTTATGTGACCCTGAGCAACTAATTTGTAACCTTTCTCAGCCTCAATTCCCCCATCTGTATGATGGGAATTATAGCATTTACTCACAAGGTTGTTGTGAAGATATCATGAAATAACATATGTACGTCACTTTGCAAACCTGCAAGTGCTATATAAATGCTAGCTACTGTGGAGCACTAATATAAGTAATCGCTAATCAAGGGGGCATCATTACGAGATCTATACTTGAAAAAGATTTTTCTGGAAAGGTTATGGAGAATGGATTGGACAAGGGAAAACTGGAGGCAGGAAGACCTCTTAAAAGGCTGTTGCATTATTCTGGGTGGGTGGTAAGGAGGACATAGACTAGAGGTAAGAATAGTACAATACTTTTTTTTTTTGCAAGAAAATCAGGGTTGAGAGACTTACCCAGGGTCACACAGCTAGTAAGTGTCAAATGTCTGAGTTTGGATTTCAACTCAGGTCCTCCTGACTCCAGAGCTGGTGTTCTATCCACTGTGCCACCTAGCTGCCCCAATAGCACAATTTTTAAAAATTGTTATTTATACAGCCCTGTCTATCAACATAGGGGCTGATCCTTTTCTCTAAAGAATAAGCAAATGGGAAAAAGAGGGGTCCAAAAAGGAAGAACAATCCAAGGCCTGCCTCCCCTCATCACTTTTGTCTTCTCTCACTGTATCTTTTAGGTACTGTAGTCCAGTGTTCTCAGGCTGCCTATACCCAGACCTTCTGGACAGTCATCTTATCCATAACCCCTGTTACTTCCCTACCAAGTATTGCTCTCAGTTATCTATCAGTGTGGATCTGATCAGCTCATTTAAACTAAAGTGATCATGACCGATAGCAATTTATTGCATTTGCCTTCCCAGCCCTCTTTTCATTTTAACAAGAAAATGAGGAAATGATGTTCTCAGTGAAAGACCAGGTAGATCTTCTGATGAAGCTTGAGACTAGGCCGAATCATTGAAATGTCGGAGCTGGAGGAGGCTTAGAGGTCATACAGCTCAAACTTCCCATGTTAGAGAGGAGCTCAGAGACAAGGAAGGGACTTTTTCAGGTCACACAGACTGCTGATGGCAGGGTTGGGGCCAGAGTACAGGTCTCCAGACTGCAGAGCATTCTTTCTACGACAATATACAAAGTTGAGTCCCAGGTCTCTGGAAGAATCCTACTATAGAATTTCACACGCGCGCGCACACACACACACACACACACACACACACACATGAACACACACACACACCCCACACACATCAGTTAAATGAAACAACTGACTGGGAAGCTATCTGGGTGGGAATGCCTCCCATCTTTTCTGGAGTAATCATGAAAATAATAACCCCCATTTCTATCATTTTTATAATTTTATTTTTTCACAACAACCCTTTGAGTAGGTAGTATAAGGATTACTATATCCATTTTACACACAAGGAAGCAAGCTCAGAAGGATTGTCACTTGTCATAGAACCAGTAAAAACCAGAGTTGGGATACGAGCCCAGATCTCCTGACTGACTCCAAGTCATTGTGACTCCAAGGCATCATGACATGACCCCCTCTATCCCCAAGAAAGGAGAGCAGAGACTCACATGGGGGCCAGGGGGCACCAGTCCAGATAGGAGATTAGAGGCTTCTCCTTCTGGGACCTGCTCTGATGGCTGCCTGCCGCCTGAGAACATAGATAAGAGATGAGATAAGGTGAGTAATTCCCTTAGTACTCTTGCACAATACTCACAGGTAATTCACTTTAGGATTAATGGTTAGATTTAGGCCTGGAGTAATACAGCAGGGTGAATGATGTCAGAAATGTGAGAGATTCAAGTCCATATCTGGACTAGTAGGGATTTCATGCACAGAGGGTGCTTGTTTTTTATAACCCCAGTGCCTCGCGCAGTGCCTAACACATAGTAGGTGCTCAATAAATACTTGTTGACAGATTGATCCTCCACAACTTTGCTGGTATTAGAACTATTTATGTATGAATTCATCTCCCTACAATTGAATGGACTTCTGAGCACAGGCACAACTGGATGGTATTTATGGAACATTTCAGTGAGTGTATTTTGTAGAAGTTTTTAATGTAATGCTCTTTCTCGTTCTTTGCACATTTCAGTATTTATGTTTATTGATTGTTTTATAGAGAGGAATGTTTTTATATGAGTTGAAAGGCAGGGGATCTGTGTTGGAATAATGAGATCACAACCTACTAAGTGTGTGACCTACTGAGCTTCTCTGAATGTTAGAACTGGAAGTAACCTGTTAGACCCAGAAGGCACCAGAGAAAATACAATATCAAGTGACCTTAGAACACAGACCAACAGAACTAAAAGAGACCTTAGAGTAAATCTAATCCAAATCCCTGAATTTACAAGTGAGCAAACTGAGGCTCTGAGTAAAGAAACTAACTTACTCAAGCTTATGCAGGGAATTAGTGATAGAGTTGAAACTAGAACCCAGGTTGCTTGGCTCCAAGTCTAGGGCAGCTGTCATTCATCATTCTATAACCTAGACGTGTGCTCATAGACACATTGATGAATACTATTTTAAAACACCAATGTGTATTCGATGAAAGTATTAGAATTTGTGTCATCAGGAACTTGGCACTTCCTATCTTTGCTTTCTGAGAACAAATATTCCTCAGGATATTGTCCAGACTTTTTTCACTCCTCTGCTTTTTTTTTTCTCAATTATGATCATAGAATTTCAACATTTACTTGTTTCAAGACAATGTTCTTTAAAGTTGTCTAATGTTCTTTCTTGCTTAGATAAACAGATATCTTGCTTAGATAAGGCAGGACCTAAAGAATTCTAGAATCTGAGAGGCAGAAGGAGCTTAGGGCACCTAGTCCAATCCTCACCTAAGCAGGGAATAGACACCTTGACAAGTGGACATCTAGCCTTGGTAAAAACGGCTTTGTCATTCTGATTTCGTAGGATTTTGGATCTAGAATTGGAAAGGATTTCATAGGCCAGCTAGTCCAAACCCCTCACTTTACAAATGAGAAAAATGAAGTTGAGGGTGGTCTGATGATCCGCCCACCATCCTACCAACAGTGTGTGACAGGTAAGATTTGAATCCAGGTCCTCTGACTCTAGGTTCCATGTTTCTTCCCAATGTACCATGCTGATTTGATTTAATGGGAGACCTGGGATATGGGTAGTGGGAAGTCAGGGGCAAGAAATCAATGACTTCCCAGATTGCTAGTATTTTTGCTACTTATTTGTACATTTTATATATGATTAGCAAATCATGGAATGACAGGACTTAGATGAAGAAGGGCACTTAGAGATTTGGTTCAACTGCTCCCTTTTACAGATGAAGGGAAAATAATTTAAGTGCTTCTCCAAAGCTAAATAAAAAGCTTGGACTCCTACACACGGAACTGGATCTTCAGGGCGGCTGTCGATTTGCAAGTCAAATTGACATGGAGTAGCAAAAGGCAGAGATGGCCAAAAGCTGAGCAAGGGGCCAGTTAGCATTCCAGGTGTCACTAATAAACATTAGACTCAAATTTCCAAGATCAACCCACTTCAGATCAGTCTCAAGTCCTGAAATCTTTTCACAGGATCCTATATTCATAGGATTTTGAGCTGGAAGGAACCTTTAGGATTATAAGACCCAACTGACTCCCTCATTTTATAAAGCTGCTGTTAGAGATGGGACTTGACTTGCCCAGGGTCACACAGCCACGAAACTACAGAGCTAGGATTTCTCTGTGTCTATGTCTCTTTTCTCTGCTTCTAGCAGAATGATTCAGGAAGTATGTCCTATTGAATTCTTTGAGGTTTTTAAAACAAATTTTTGTTTAACCTCTGCTGTGACCCAGAGAGTAAACAAGGTCCCTAAATCTCCTCCATTTCTGTTTATTTAAAGAATGTTTGCTTATTTGGCGGCTGCTTAAGTGGAACCACTGTTGTTACTAACTTGCCTATGAAGAGATATTGCTTCTTGTTTTCTGACATGATTTTACTCTGTCCCTAATTACCAATCCCTTTTTTTTCTTCTCCTTTTCTTGGGTAACAAATTCAGTATGTATGCATTTGCTCAGCCACTCAGTTAATCGCTTACCTTTAATTAAAGGTCTAGACTCAATGTCTCTGCAGTAGCCCCTGGATATTTATCTTCATGGTTTTCTACTTATAGCATGGTATAGAGAGGAAGAAGACACACCAACTACTGGTGGGCAGAGGAACCAATTCCATCTGAATGACTCTGGTTGGAGTTTGCACAGAGGGTTCAGCCACAGAAGATATCAATATTATTTGCCCTTGAGATTTTTTATTTTGCCTACTTTTTTGATTTACTTCTGGTTTTCCTGCCCCAGGCCAGGAAGCTGCTTTATAACCAGGCTAGTTTTCTCCACTATATATGAAGGGCTTAAAGATTAGAATATCCTTTTTCAGTCAACTTAAGGATTGCTACTGGTATTGGTAACATCCAGACAACATAATGGTTGGCTCTCAGAATGGGATGGGAATTTCATGGAAGAACTGAGAGACTCCCGTTGGGTTTATATGATGCTGGAAATCTCGAGGCTTGGAAACATCCCCTTTAGACCTATGCTTTGTTCCTTCAGTTATTACCCAATTGTCGGGCAATGTGTAGACATTGCCTCAGTTGGATTAGAGGGTATGAGGTAAAGACTGCATTTACATAGCATAGTAATGCTCAATTGGAGAAATACCCAGATTTAGAATTGTAAAGAGCTTCAGATGCCATCTAGTCCAATCCCACTTCTTTTAAAATTATTTATTTCGTCAAATATTTCCCAAATACATGTAAAAAATTTAACAATCTTTTTTTAAATTTTGTTTCAAATTCTCTCCCTCCATTCCATTCCTTCCCCCTCCTTGAGAAAGCTGGTTTTTTTTTTCCTTAGAGAAGAAAATAAAGCTCAAAAAGGAGTTAATAGGCTTACGTTCACAGACAACAGAACTGGGATTTGAACCTGGGCCCTCTGACTCCAAATACAGTACCCTTTCCATCAAATTCTAAACTATTTTCCTTTCCACTAAACCAGGCTGACTCAATCCGCAAGCACCTATTAATCACCTACTATGTACCAGGTGCTGTGGGAATACAAAGACAAAAATGGAATAGTCCCTGCCCTCAGGAAGCTTAATTTCTATTGCCTTTTTTGTTGGGAAAGACAATGATTTTATGATGTGCATCTATTATGACCTGAGACTCAATCACAGAATATCAGAACTAGATTGGAGCTTGGAGATCATTTAGTCCAACTCTCCCTCAGAGAGACTAGATGCAAGTAGGTTCATTACTAAAATAATTAAGGAGATCTTTAAAAAGAGCTTGACCAAAAATCAGTCCCTCTCCCATTTTCTTTCTTTTTCTTTCTCTAATATATGTTCCTGGATGTATAAATTCATGTATATACATACATACATACATACATATATACACATACACACACGTACATATATATATATACATATATATATATATATATACATACACATGCAGCGTATTTATCTATATATTCAATCCTGCCTCTGATTCACACCAGTTGTGTGATCATGGACAAGTATTATAATCACAAATTTTAGAATTAGAAGAGATCTCGTGGTCATCAAATTCAAGTGCTATTCAAAATAGAATCCCCTTTATAATATCCCTGACTGAAGACCTGCAATAAGGGAGAGCCTTCTGCCTCCTAAGGAAACCCAGTCAACTTGGGGATGCTTTTAATTGTTGGTAAGTTTTTTTTTTTCCTGACATCAAGCCTAAATTAACCCTTTTGTGACTTCCACCAACTGTTTCTGGTTCTGCTCTATGGGGGCAAACTGGATAAACTTAATGCCTCTTTCATGTGACAACCTCAAAGACAGCTACCACATCACAGTAAGTTCTTTCAACCAGTCCTCATGTGGCATGGGCTTAAGGCCCTTTACTACCGTGGTTGATCTCCTTTGGACCTTTCTCCTGCTTAGCAGTTATTTTAGTAAACAGGGCCCAGGAACTGATCACAATAAGGCAGATATGGTTAGAGCAGGAAAGAGTATAAGAGGATTAGATTCTCCTTTTTCCTGAAAGCTGTGCCCCTCTTAGAGCATCTATATCGGCCTTTTTTTTCCTTTCTTATCATGTAGCTGACTCATCTTGAGTTTGTGGTACAATAAGACCCCCAGATCTCTTTCAGACAAACTGCTATTGCCTACTCCCCTTCATCCTAGTGAAGTGTTTTAACTTTATGTTAAGAAGGTAAGTGACAGACAAGTTGTTTGCCTGAATCAGTGGAGGGAGTTTCCACACTGGGCAATCCCTAAGCCAAAGAAACCACATATCATAGAGTACTAAACTTAGGGTTGGAAAGAAACTTAGAGACCACTCAGTTCAACCTTTTCATCTTACATTTTAGGAAAGAGAGGACCAGAGAAATTAAATGAATTGCTTAAGGTCATATAGATAGCAAATGGCAGAGAAAGAATTCAAATCCAGATTTCTCTAAATCCAAATTGGATACTCTTTTAACTCCACCCTGATGTCTTTCTTTGATACCAAACCAAATTTTACATGCACATACACACACATGTATATCTTACGTATAGGCATAAAATACAAGCATGTGTACATGTGTGTTTATGTATGTGTAAGTACTATGGATGTACATGACTATATGTGTGCATATTCCATGGTGCAGTGTACACAATACATTATGTATACATATGTATCTTGTATACAGATGCATTATATTCATTTACAGGTATCATATTCTTCTGTGGTGATTTGTGGAGGAATGTGGATGAAAACTGCACCTGGTCGGTAGATGTGGATGGGTTACAATCTGCATTGTTGGGGGAATACATACATACATGGATGAGGTTACGAATCTATTGGAGAACTGAAGAAACTTTCTTCAAAACCGTTTAATGGAAGTAGTATGGGGGATGGGTAGAAGAATCATCCCTGCAACCATTCCAAGGCAGAGGGAAATCGCTCATGATACAGGTGTTGGTGGTTGAAGATAACATTGGGAGATATGAGATATATACCAGGAACATGATCTTGTCTCCCTGGTGTAGTCAAGTCAGGGGTATAAGGAGGAGACACTTTGTAATAGTCTCTGACTGCCTTTTAGGGTCCCATAGAATTAGGTGACTGATAAAATAACAATTCCTTGCATTTGTATAATACTTTAAGCCTTCTTCCCATGCTCCATTGTGGTTTTAGAGATGACTCCCAGTTCTCCAAGACTCTGCTGGCACAGTGCCATCTTGGAAGGTCCAACCAAGCTGGAAAAGCTTCACATAAAGGGCAGGTGACTGTCTGTATGTTGATTGTTCAAGGACCAGCCTAGCTAAATATGGAAAGGCTTAGCACTAGAAAGTTACACCTCCCCCCCCGACCCTGATGAGTCTTTTTTCATCCGCAGAAACTCATGAAGACCTTCTACTAAGGTGAAGAGAGATTATTTTCTGTGAGGCTAGAGTAAATACTCGCATTGATAAAACTACATGTCCTTAAATTACTGAAATGTTAAGACTTCTAAAGCATTTTCCTCACAACTCTATGAGGTAAGCAGATAATTGGTAGCACTGCCCAGCATTCTGGCTTAGACAGACTTCCATGGGCCCAGTGTCTTTCAATTTGATTGAACCATTTCCTCCAAACCAGCTTTCCCAAACTGAGGTAAAGAGCACTTTAGGGATAAAGCCTAGAAAAGACAGCACTAATTCACCATCAGTCAGGACATTTCAATTGATTAACTAATAAACATGCATTTTATTAAGTACTCACTATGTGCCAGACACTGAACTAGGCACCGGCAATTACAAGGACAAAGGGGAAACAGTCCCTGCCCTCAAGGAGCATGTATTTTACCAGGTTAAACAATACATAGTCAGTCAGTCAATAAGCATTTATTAAGCTCTTACTATGTGCTAGGCACTTTATCTATAGATAAGTATATATAAAATAAATAAGAGCTAAATTATTAGTGTGGGAAGGATACTAGCAACTGGAAGGATCAGGAAAGGCTTCATTTAGGAGGTGCTTACACAGAGCTTTGAAGGGAACATATTCTTCCTCCTTTGGTTGTATACCTTCCTCTTCTACCCCTTCCTAGAATCTTCCTCTTCCTTAAAGACCCAGGTGCCGCCTCCCACTTGCAACCTTTCTTGATCCTCCCAGTAGTTACTGCTTTTATCCTACCAAGATTACTTTGTATTTATTTATCCATTGTGTACTGAATCCTTCCTTTAGTGTATAAGCTCATCTCTCTACTGAACTCCAGGCCCACACAGAATCATAGCATCTTAGATTTAGAGGCAGAAGGGATCTGAAAGCTCTTCTAGGCTATACCCTCATTTTAGAGGTGAGGAACTGAGGCAAAGAGAGGTAAAATCATTTGTACAATTTCTCATAGTTATAAGTAGCAGAGCTAGGATTTGAACTCAGGTCCTCTGACTCCACTGACTCCAAATCCAAGATTTTCCATGGCACCATGCTATTTCTTTCACAGAATCCCTGCTGGACTTTTCCAACTATGTGAGCCATCTATATCTCAAACTTATTATTTTCAAAATAGAACTCATTATCTTCATCCCTACCCCTGCCCCAATCTATCCCTCTTGCTGATTTCTTTCTTTTTTTGCTGAAAAAAATAATGTTACCCAGTAAATGCACTCTGAATCATTCTTCACTTTTCCCTCTCTCATCTGGCCAAGATCCAGCCTACCTTTCCTTCTTTGGAAGGATTTCAGCAAACAGATGCTCATATTGGATTTTGTTGTTCATACTGATCACAGATTTTAGGACTTGAGGGTCCCTTATGGACCATTTAGTTCAATTTTCTCCTTTTACAGAGATTCAAAAATTTATTCTTGTTCAGAAAGTGGAAATGACTTGCCCATGGTCACATAGAGGACAATTCAAATGGAGGTCTTTTGGCTTCAGATCTAATGCTTTTTCCATCATGTCATCCTGTCTTTGGATAAATTAGAAACTTGACTTTCAAGTAAGCCTGGAAGTTATTTACTGATTATTATGACAAAACAAAATGTAACAACAAAACATCTAAATGCCCTGGCTATTTAAAGTTTTATTAACTTCTCTGTAAAATTAAGAATTGGACTACATGACCTCTAAGGTCCCTTGCATATCTAGATCTGTGAGCCTATGATCTCAATTAAAATTCAGAGCTCATAAGGTGATTTTTTTCATATTAGGATTTTAGGGCTAGGTGGGACCTTAGAGCTCATCGAGTACAACTGCCGTATTTCAGAGAGGAAGAAGCTAAAGCTAAGAAAGCTAATAGAATTTAGAAGGTAGATATCTCACACAAGGATCACAAAGCTTGAATGGAGCAGAGCCAAGATTTGAAATCACTTTCCTTGGTCTCCAAGTCTTGATGGGCCTTTTTTTTTTTTACAAAATGTCTGCTTTTTATTATGAATTTTAACATCAGTAGCCATGAACATTTAAATCTACAAAAAAAAAACAGAAAAAGAAGATTGCATTTGAAACTATGGATTTCTGTTAGATATAGTTTTTTAAAGTTTTTTAAATTTAACATGATAGTACCCGAACTGCCCTGTTTATTGGCATCCTCTTTTGAACTTCCTTCTCCTTCGTTCTCTGACTTTCAGTTGCTTCATTTACCAAATAGAGATGAGAATATTCATACTAACTACCTCACAGGGTTTTAATGCAATGTAATAAACATTTTTCAAACTCCTGGTATGTTCAAAGCAGTATTCAAGCAATGGGGGACATAAAAGAAAAAAATGGAAACTTTCTTGCCTTCAGGAGCTTACATTCTACTTAAGATGATGCTTTGAGGAAAGCACTTTGTAAAATGGAAAAGACTTTATAAAGGTGAGTTATGATCATTTGCCCCTTCACATAAAATTTGTTAGGTCTGAAAGACATGAACTTGTGTATGCATTTGTGTGTGTGTGTGTGTGTGTGTCTGTGTCTGTGTCTGTGTTTGTGTGTGGAAGCTGAAAACAGAAGGTAGGTCATAGAACTAGAACAGACCTTACAAGTCATACAGTGATAGGATTATAGACTCAGAGCTTGGAGGAACTTTGGAGGCCATCAAAGACCCCCTCATGAGGACATTCATGAGCAGAGCTGATAAATGACTTGCTCACTGTCACAGAAGGACTTTACATTAGAGGTAAGGTTTGAACCCAGTTCTTCTGACTCCTGACCCGTTGATGATTTCCCCATACTAAATCCAGTCCATTCATTTTACAGATGAGGAAAATGATGCCCTGAGTGGTAAAGTCACTTGACTAATGTCCCAAAGCTAGGAAATCACAAAGCCTGGATTCAAATCCACTTCTTCTAACTCTAACTCACAGCATTATTCCCACAATGCCATGTAGGAAAGGATCTCATCTAATCCCAAAGATTTCAGTGCAATTCTTCTGTGTCTCTAGAAATCTAGTCACTTTTCAGGTCACCAAAGTTTATATACTTAGTCACAAATATATAGGCAACTAACTGAACATAATTAGTCTCTCTGTGGTGACATGATAGGTAGTACAGAATCTTTTTAAGGCATCTTTAATTAAAAATGCATTAAAATCCCCAAGCTTCTAAACACACCCTGTACCTTCTCCACAATTAATGGTGATTCATCCTATGACCCCTATGGGCATGATTGAAAAGACTTAAGTGGCCCTTGACTATGTGCACACAGTATCTCATAGAAACTAATGGACTTCAATCAGGAAGATTAATTCCATTCACTTGACTTCTCATTTAAGAAACAACTGTCAGGATGAGCCTAATTGATGGAGTTGATGGCCCTGTATGTTTGGAGATCCAGGAAGCTGACTTTTAGCCAATGCAAAATTATCTGGGGATAATGAGGAAGAAGAATAACAAGGATAATTTAAAATCACAGATAATCAGAAGAGCTCATTTACCATCAGCTTTAGTCTTTTATTCCTTGTCCTTTTACCAGGACTACTAAGGAGCTATAAATCTCATGAGATTTAAACTTCATCGCCTCTTGAGTCAGTCTTTCAGAGAGATCAACAAACTGCAATTAGATTATCTCTAAGTGTCACCTTTGCATCCATACATACAGCCAGTCTATGATTCCACAGGGAAACGAGGATGGGTGAATGTCCTGGGCAATCTATTGGTCTTAGCAGTCAATGCAGTGAAGCACAGATTCAGAGTCAGAGGGCCCAAGTATGAATCTAGGCTTTGCCTCAACTTGCTAGCTGTGTGATGTTGGTCAAGTCACTTTCTAAGCCTCAGTTCTCTCCTCTGTAAAATGGGCCAGATCATCTCTAAGGACGACCCTGATCCCAAAGGATTGGGCCAGATCCTCTATTTCTACTTCTAAATCCTAATTTCCATGTCATTCAACCTCTCTAAACTTCATTTTCCTCTCCTATAAAACTAGGGCATTAAACTAAATGATAGATAAGGTGCCTTGTAAACTTAAGTCCTAGGATTTTGCAAGCCCAAGATGAGCCTCCTTTCTTTGACTCTTATAGAAATCTCACCTTTAAATAGCAGCATTTCCCAGCAAGAATGAGACATCTATGGGCACAGACAAAGCAATGGTGGGAGAAAAAAAAACATATTTCCATTCTGTGTCTGAACTAGCTTCTTGGACATCTGGTAGGCAGCTATATCAGGCAGCAAATAACCAACAAAGTGAACAAGGCAGTAGAAGCCACCCAGTTCTCCCCAGCGGTGCTAGGTTTGGGGGAATATAAAGATCATTCCTCTAAGGTTAGAGTCAGAGAACCTGGTTCAAATCTTATATGACCCTTACTACCTGAATCATTCCTGGGCCTCAGTTTCCTCCCATTTAAAATAATGGGATTAGACTCAATGACCTGTGAAGTACCTTACAGCTCTGTCTCTATGATCCTTTATGACTATCTAGTTGGAACACTTTCACTTGATCACAGTTCTTCTCCCACCTCCCTGCCCCCTCCTGCCCTGCCATCATGTTGTCAGTAGGAAGTAATGGAAAGAACACTGGGATAGGTGTCAGAAAACCTGACTGGGTTTGGATCCTGGCTTTGCCACTTGGTAGCTATTGTGTGTGATGCTGGGCCAATCACTCCACTGCTCTGAGCTACTGATATTCTGCCATTAAACAAGGGTAATCACATCTCATGTTTCTAGGCACTTTAAATTTTATGAAGCTCTTTGTTCATAACACCCCTTTGAGGGAGGTAGTGAAAGTATTATTAGCCCCATTTTATAGATGTGGAAACTGAGGCCCAAAGAAGGTTAAGCAACTTGACAACAGTTACACAGCAAACAAGTCCTTGAACTCAAGTGTCTCGCCTCCAAGTCAGGTACTCTAATTATGTTAATATCTCCCCAGTCTATCTCATGGTGGAGTCGTTGTGAGGGTGAATTAAGATAATGTGTGTGAAATTACTTTCATAGTAGTTTAATAGGATCTGAAGCAGGAATGTGTCATGGAGATCATCTAGTCCAACTCTCTAATTATGCAAGGGAGGAAACCGAAGCTCGAAGATGTCAAATTACTTACCCAAGGTCACATAGATTGTAATTAACAGAGCCAAGATTAGATCTCAAGTCCTATAACTGCAAAACCCTAGTTCTTGCAAACAATGTACAATATTATTAGTGTCATCATCATTAACTGTACATTAGAAAACCTATGCATTTTCTAGGACAAAATATAAGTCCCTGATTGAAGGGGATTATTTTCTGGCCAGCGTAGTCATAACAACAATGACAACCATAAGGATAGCATTTACACAGCACTTTAAGATTTGCAAAACACCTTACAAATCTTATTTTATCTTATCGTCACAAAAACCCTGGGAGGCAGGTACTGTTATTATCCTGTAATGGCAAGCAAAGCAGGACATTTTGTTGTCTTTTGTTTTAGAGTGCTTCTCAGCACTAAGGCACTCAAGGGCCTTTGAGTCTTGCCTTTGTTTGAATCAAGAGTCATTGATTGGAAACAATATATATGATGTGGTCCTGATTAGAGATCTTTCCCATATCCTTTTGCTAAGTAGATGCTAGGTCTCAGGCCTATACCCTTTTGCTAAGTAGACACTAAGCCCCAGGGCCCTAAACAGGGTATATATGCTCTGAGGTTAGCATTTTCCTTTGGGGGCATATTAATGGGAAGAATGTTCATGTGATTTGGCCAGATGAGCCTCTGGGTTGCCATTAAGGAGCTCCCCCCTTTCCCCCACCCCCGGCTTTGAAAATGCAGATGTTGGTGCTTCTCTCTTTGGGAATTATGTATGTATTGTCTTGGTCAGACAGCCAGAAGCCTGTCTGTTGATTTGTGTTATTTGCTCTGTTTATTTCTGCTTGTAATTTCCGTTCATATTTTCTATGAAGTTCAGGGTGCTGACTTTTTCCCCTGAACTAAGTGAATGATATATGTATGTTTAATTAAAGTGAGATTGTCAACCCCTTAAAGTTGCTTTCCTTAGAAAAGCGGATCAAAGAACCTGTGCTAGCAGCCCTCCTGTGTGCTGGTGTTATTGATCTTACACCCCCACAGCAGCTGCTAGCAACATTGTTGTTATAATGTCCCCATTTTATATATGAGGAAACTGAGGCAAACAGAGGTTAAGTGACTTGCCCAGAGTCACATAGCTACTAAGTGTCTGAGGCAGATTTGAACTCAGGCCTTCCTGACTCCAGGACCAGTTCTCTATCCACTGTGCAACCTAGCCACCTTATTCTTGACCATTAATGAACAGGTAGGAGTTGTTTGTTCATTGCTTATTTTCCTTCTCTTCCTCCTCCTCCTAATTTAATAATTATGATAATAATAATAGTAAAATGATAGATGATAATAGTAAAAAAAAACCTCATTGCCCAAGGTAATTCAGGTAGTAAGTAGAAGAGCCAGGCTTTGAACTCGTGTTCTTGGACTCCAAATCCAGTGTATCACCCACTATACCATGATGCCTTATTTTTTTTAATTGGATCTATGAGTTCATAGAAGTTTATTGAAAGAACTTTTTCTACTCACACAGATTAGTACCTTCTTGTCAAGACACTGAGAAATTAAGTGTCTGGCCTTTGGTTACATAGTCAATAAATGTCATAGGCAACACTTGAACCCAGGACTTCCTGACCTGGGATTGAAGCCAGTACTTTAAATAGTATCAATCTGCTACACCTTAAGTTCTATAAAAATAGTTCTTATGTTTATTACCACTATTAATAATAATAATACTATTAATAATATATAATAGTTTTGGCAGCATGTACCACTGAATGTTAACCAATTGTCACCGGAGCTGCTCAGTGGCATGGAACTAAAGGGCCCCAAGCCCTACAAAGAAGACTGATTCTAAACCCCTCACCCAGAACATTCTCACTGTTCTAGTCTTCCATATTGCACCTACTCCTACACTGTCACCTACTGCCCTGCCCCCCGACCCTACCTTGGACTAGACTTATTGGATCATATGAGTTCCATATGAAAGACAAGTAAAAGGCCTGGGTTCAGGGGTAGATAGTAAAGAAACAGGTATGTTATATTTTTTTAATAAGCTAATTTATTTTTTCAACATTCATTTCCATAAGTTTTAAATTTTCTCTCCCTCCTTTCCCTCCCTCTCCCCACGATGCCATGGAATCCAACATAGGCTCTACATATACATTCCTATTAAGCATATTTTCACATTAGTCATGTTATATAGAAGAATTAGAATGAATGGGAGGAACCATGAGAAAGAAAAACATAAAACAAAACAAAACAAAAAAAGAAAATAGTCTGCTTTGATCTGCATTTAGATTCCATATTTCTTTTTCTGGATGTGGGTGGCACCTTCCATCATGAGTCTTTTGGAGTTGTTTTAGGTCCTTGCATTGCTGAGAAGAGTTAAGTCTACCAAAGTCAGTCATGACACACTGGCTGTTTCTGTGAACAATGTTCTCCTCGTTCTGTTCAATTCACACAGCATCAGTGCATATAAGTTCTTCCAGGTTTTTCTGAAGTCTACCTGCTCATCATTTCTTATAGCACAATGGTATCCCATTACATTTACATACCACAGCTTGTTCAGCCATTCCCCAATTGATGGGCATCCCCTCCAACTCCAGTTCTTGGCCACCACAAGAAGAGATGCTATGAATATTTTCGTATATGTGGGTCCTTTTCCCATTTTTATGATCTCTTTGGGATACAGCCCTAGAAGTGATATTGCTCAGTCAAAGGGTATGCACATTTTTATAGCCCTTTGGTCAGAGTTCCAAATTTTTCTCCAGAATGGTTGGATCAGTTCACAACTCCACCAACAATGAATTAGTGTTCCAATTTTCCCACATCTTCTCCAACGTTTATCATTTTCCTGTTTTGTCTTGTTAGCCAGTCTGATAGGTGTGGTGTAGTAAGGAGGTACGTTACATCGAGAAAGATTCTGGTCTTGGAATCAGAAGACCCAAATTTTAATTCCAACTGTTGTTGTTCAGTCATGTCAGCCAAGTCCAACTCTTCTTGACCCCATTTGGGGTTATCTTGGCAAAGATACTAGGATGGTTTACCATTTCCTTCTCCAGCTCATTCTACAGATGATGAAATTGAGGCAAAGAGGGTTAAGTGACTTCTCCAGGGTCACATAGCTAGTAAGTGTCTGAGGCCAAATTTGAACTCACGAAGATGAGTCCTCCTGACTTCAGGCCTGGCACTCTATCCACTGTACCAACAAGCTGCCTGACCAGCCATCCCATTCACTAAGTATATGACACTAGGCAAGTCATTTCTCTGTATCTTAATTTCCCCATCCAAAAAAGTGAAAATAACAAACTACCTAGCCTCACACGTTCTAGAACCTTTAAAGTGCTGACTTGAAAGATGTGCTCAAAATGTAACATTGTGCTTTGTATTCTTAGTATTGTATCTATATATTGTTGACTTTTATGTAAACTATGATTCCATGCTCTTAATTGCACTTTTATTCATTGGATCTCTTGAGTTTTTCATGTGAAAGTAAGAATCTTGGGTACAAAAAAATATGACTAGGAATTTTATTTTGTACATCTTTTTCATTCATCACCTTCTTTTCACTCATACAGCTGCCACCCTAGTTCAAGCCACTGCCATTTGAGTTTGAAATTATCTCTTCCATTTCTTTTTCCTAACTATTTATTAATAAAAGATAAAAATCATGTTAGATCACAGGACAATCAGTTTAATAAAGCATCTAATGAAGGAATGGAGGAATGGATGCATTAGAAAGGTCACTAGATTTGGAATAAGATCTAGGTTCAATCACTGGGTCCTATATTTACTATCTGTCTGACCTTGGAAAAGTCACTGAATCTCTGGGCCTCAGTTTCTTCATTGACAGTGATAATAACAGTATGAAGATGTGTATCGTTGTTGCTCATCCTTCATTTTAGAAAAGAACCAATGACATCATGGGGGGATGTCTTGTGCATGAATTGGATTAAAGTCAGACAGATTTGCACCAAGTCCTCCACCTAACTCTCTCTTCCAGAGTCATTGAAGTCCAGTGGAAGGACAAAAGTCAGGATCACTGGCCATGGCCCAGGATGCAGCAGATGACCTTGAATTCTTTGAGGTCTGACCAAATTTGAAGAGCTCCACTGTGTCTGCTTCAGTCTCCTTCATGGTTGTTGGAACGAATTGTTCTCATCTGCCCATTCTGCCAGGAGAAGTCTTCACATGCTAAGGGTGGACAGCAACCCCACCAACTCAATGACGGGTTTGAAGCCTGTCAGTTACTCTCAACCTAGTCCAGTCTGTGTGCCAAGATGGTTTACAGGGGTGCGGGCAGCTTCTTGGAGCCACAAGTGAGAGCTGAGTGCCAGGTAGACACCAAAGATGGATGAGGAGCCCCGAAAAGGGCTTAGTATGTCCTCACACCACAGGGTATGTCCTCCCTGGTACCCCATACACCCCAACATGTATATAGTACTTTACACACTTTGCAGAGCCATATTTTGGCATATTATTGAATTTAACCCTCACAATCCTGCGAGGTAGGTGTCATTATCATCCTTATTTTACAGATGCGAAACTGAGACTGAGAGAGTGAGGGCAGAGAGGCGACTTAGCCAGTCAGGGTCATACAGCCAGTGGGTGTCTGAAGCAGAATTTAAAGACAAGTCTTCCCGACACCAAGTCCAACACTGCATCAACTATGCCAGGTGAAGGCTGTCCAAGATCATCTTTAAGGCCCCTGCTACTGCTAAATCCTATTAATGAAATGAAGCTTCTCAGCAGGCATTTGGCCTATATCCCTTACCCATTTCAGTTGCTATCTGAACATAGTCTGACTTCAAGGGCAAGTCAATGCTTTGCTGGACTTCTGTGTTTATAGCACTTGATACTTTGATTACTTTATCCAATATGACATCATTTATTTATGTGAATTCAAATAATCACTAGTCTCCTTGAAATCTCTCATATTCTTTTCTTTTTTCTAATTACTGCATGGACCCAGTTAAATCTTGGTGGCTGTGATGGGCTCATGGTGTTGCTGGAATGGCTTATCACTGATGAGTCACGGGTGTTGTTGGCTTTGAGTTGACGCGCAACACATATTGCAACATGCTCTCTCTCTCCCTCCCTCCTGTTTTAGCACTAACTCATGCATTACTAATAGAAATGGGAATATGGGCTTTGGAAGACCACATTCAATTGTAGCTACACCCTTTAGAGGCATGGTAGAGATAACAAGCTCATCCTTGCCGAGGCACCAAGCTGTTGATTCATGTACTGTGTATCCTGTGACCTCCCTCACTTCACTGAAAGTAACTATGTGTGGGGGCAGATGGTACATGAGTTAGGTTCAGCCCAGGGATGCCAGCACTGCCAAAAAAGACAATATTTAAGCAGGAGAAAGTACCAGAGATAATACAGTTGTTCTCTTTAAACTGACTATTACATGACAGCTTGCAGAGAGAATTATGGTGAGTGACAGAAAGAGGCTTTTTTCATTCTTTCCTTCATTAAGTACTGTACTAAGGCAGCAAAACAGTATAGACACAGTGGTAGGTTACAGAGAGACAAATTCCTGTTTGATAGAAGAAAGAACTTAACAAGTAGCTATGTTCAACAGTGGATCGAGTTGCCTTGTGAGGTAGTGCATTGTCCATCACTGGGAGTCTTCAAATGGAAATTGGAAAACTAATTGGCTGAGATGTTACAGAGGGAGATCGGATGAACTAGATGACCTCTGACATCCATTCTAACTCTTAGCCTGGCATTTAAGGTTTTCCACAATTTGGCTCCAGCCTGACTTTCTACTTTTATTTCATATTTTTCCATATCTACACACTCTACATTCTTGGCTAATTGGGTTACTGGCTGTTTCCCAATTTTACCCTGCCTTCTCTCACACAGGCTATGTAGTTAATGCCTAGAATGCACTCCCTCCTCCTGTCCACCTGTTGGAGAAAACATTATTAATGGAAAACATTATCTTTCTTTAAGTGATTTTTATCTTCTGTCAGTGGATATGAAAGGAAAAAATAGACGAGGTGAGCTAAATTGACTTGTACTGGGATGGTGGCTCTATGTGAGTGGGAATGCATATGAAAGATATTCTGAATAGAATTCCTGGTTATACTTGTTTGCACCTAAGATCTATGTCTTTACATGGAAAAAAATAAAAGAGATTTGATAGATAAAAGTACAGTTAAGTGCACGGAATAATAAATTGCATGCAAGTCAATGATGTCTTGCAATGATGCAATTCAGTTCGGGGAATCTTATGTGATGAGTGCATCCTTCCAGAGTCACCTCAAGTGATATTCTACATGCCGCCTTTCCTGGTCTCCTCCACAGTTGGTGCCTCCCAAATCACCTTGGAGTTAACCACTTTATGTTTATTCTCCTTATATTTATTCTGTATGCACTTATTTATGTACTTATCTCCCAGTCAGAATATTCTTTTAAAAATACTATTGATATCTTTTGTTTTTATAGCACCTTCATTTGTGAATATGTCTCTTTCAATTAAAGATTGTTTCATTCATGGCATTTGTATCTCCACCACATAGTAGATGTGTAGATTGGTTATAGATTGACAAATGCTTGAGAGAAGTATAAAATAAAATACTGTGTGAGGTCCATTGGGAAAGTCATTGACAAAGATAGGCATGTCCCTGAATACTTGAAAAATAGTCTTAGGTGCTTTTACTGAATCTAGGCTTTCCCTTCTCCAATGCATCCTGTTCAGTAGCCAAAGTGAGTTTCCCAAGTGTAGGTCTAGCCATATCACTACCTTACTCCATAAAATCCAGTGGTTCTCTATTGCCTGTAGGATCAGATACAAGCTCCTATGGGGAGAGGTGTGCGTGTGTGTGTGCGTGTGTGTGTGTGTGTGTGTGTGTGTGTGTGTGTGTGTGATTTAAAACCCTTCTCAACTTAAATACAATCTGCCTTTCCAGTTTTATATTTCTCTCTGTCTCTGTCTCCCTGCCTTTCTCTGTCTCTGCCTCTTCCTCTCTCTCTGCCCCCTTTCTCCTCTGTCTGTTTCTCCCTTTCTCCTTCTCTCTGTCTCTGTCTGTGTCTCTCTCTCTTTGTGTCTGTCCCCCTCCTCTTTCTCTTTCTCTGCCCCCATCTTTTTCCCTACTTCTTTCACTCTCTTTCTCTGTAACTCTCTCTGTGTCTCTGTCTCTCTGTGTCTCTGTTTCTCTCTGTCTCTCTCTGTCTGTGTCTCTCTCCTTCATCTCTGTCTGTTTCTGTCTGTCTCTATCTGTCTTTGCCCCCCCCTCTCTCTGCCTCTCTCTCTCTCTCTCTCTCTCTCTCTCTCTCTCTCTCTCTCTCTCTCTCTCTTCCTGCACATATATGGACATGGATACATGTGTACATACATAGACATACACACACATACATGTATTCATTAGTTTGTTTATTTATGTGTTGTCTCCTGCACTGGAACATGAGTTCCTTGAAGGCAGAGACTGTGGTTTTTTTTTTTGCCTTTCCTTATAGCCCTATAATTTATCACAGTACATGGCCCATAATAATCATTTAATAAATGCTTCTTGATTGGCTGACTGATGTGAACAGGAGTTTTCTTGACTCTGAGGCTCGGTATCTATCTACTATGTAACACTGTCTCTCACAGAGTAGATGTTTAATAAATATTTGTGGGTTGATTGGTTAGTGGAGAAGGTAGTACTTAATCTGTCATGTTGAGCTTATATGAAATATATCTCTAGAAAGCCAAGTAAGAGTCATTCAATATACTTAGTCAAAATATGGTTTTCAGAAATGAGTGTTGTGTAATTATAGTGATGAAGCTTAGCCCTAAAGAGAAATTAGAAAATAGAGCCCTTCTCCTTATTTGTAGAGTGGGGGACTATTGGTGTGGTTCACTGCATAGAATGTCAGACTTGACTGATCTTTTGGTCAATTTTGCTGACCTGCGTTTTCTCCTCTTTCTTTTTTATTTCGTTTTATAATAGATGACTTATTCCAAGGGGTGGTGGAAGAGATATTCAAAAATGAAGGTGCCATAAAAAGATATCAATAGTATTTTTAAAAAATAAATCTTATCTCATGAAATGACAATTGAACACACAGTGTAGCTTCAAAGGAAAGTGATATGAGTGATATGAGAACCATTTTTTTTTGAGAATCTGATATACTTGGACCCTTCACTAAAGCCTTTCTATAATGTTTCATCTTGGCATAGAGGTATTCATGTCCATACCAGTAGAGCTCTGCTCCAGTAGGTCTTATCAAGCTGAGAAAGCTTCTAGTACTGGCCCAGTCACAGACTACATGCCTATTGTAAATGAATCAAATTATCTCAGAAGAAAGAATATTATTATCAGGAGGAGAGTCACCTGGGTGATGATTCATTTTAGGAGGAGAGCACCGGCAACTCATTTCTCCTTCCATTAGGAAGGATAAGCATCTGTGATCTGCATGAATAGAAGAGCTCGTTCACATGGAGGAAATCCCAGATTTCTGAAGTAAGCTCTTGTTTCCATGGTTACAAATGGTTTAGGGGGCATATCTATGTATTTCATCAAACTACACTAATTTTTTTTTCAGTCAATACAATAGCTAACAACAGAAGAATGACTGATAGAAACTGGTTGGAACCAATCAGTTTGTTTGTCTTATAAACCGCTTTGCACAGCATCATGGGTAGATAGACAGCATACTAATCTAGGAGTCAAGAAGAGTAGGGTTTAAATCCTATATTTGATACTTGCCATCCATACAGATCAATGGAACTGTGAGTATCCTCACCTATAAAATGGGGATATTTTTACCTGTAGAACTTCCCTCACAAGGTTGCAGTGGGACTCTAATGAAAGAATATAAGTAAAATGCTTAGCAAACTAGATTAACTGGAGCTACTGTTACTGTTTTGCCAGTAGCTGACCATTTGTTAGCATAATCTTGGTCTTAGACTTAAATTCAAAAGGAATTTAATTACTTCATGACTTGAAGGAAACCCCAGGTTCTTGAAGGCTATGTTCCCAGATTGCAAGCTCTTGCAGGTCCTACCAAGCTGGCAATACTTCAGAAGTGGGTCTGATGACTGTCTACAGAACTTTGTAGTAGAAGCAGCAGCTCATAGTCTCATGGTACTAGAAGATTCACAAAACATTTTCCTTAAAATAGCCAGGTAAGATAGGTAGGAGAAACATTATCATCCCCATTCTATAAACAAGAAATTTTCTCCCTTCACCACTGCCTCTTAGAGTCCGTGAATTCATTCTGGACTCAATTCAAATACTTCATTTAACAGGGGGCCTTTCCCAGTCTGCCCAGCTACCAGAGCCTTCCCTTCTGAGTTCACACAATAAAGGCTTCATAAATGCTTAATCGATTGAAGGAAATCAAACTAAAAAAGATTAAAGAACTACCCACTGGTCACACAATTAGGAAGCATTATATTGGCCCTTCTCTAATGCCTCCTTTTGGCATGGAGGTCTTCAAGTCAATGCGGGTGGAGCTCAGGTCCGGCAGATCTCATCAGGCTGAGAAGGCTTCCAGCACAGGCATTTCAGCGTCTGAGCTGGAAGCTGAAACCTGGTCTCCTTTCACTCCAAGTCTAGCACTCTTTCCCTTACACCAAATGACTTCTTGAAGCTAAGCCTAGCTATGTATGAAGATGCTTATCAGATTTTTTCAACTAAGAAACTCAGGAAGAATATCTATCAAGGTTATGAGCTGCCTAGGAGTAGAAATGTATCACAACTAACCATTTCTCTCTCTCTCTCTCTCTCTCTCTCTCTCTCTCTCTCTCTCTCTCTCTCACACACACACACACACACACACACACACACAGACACTCCCCCTCGCATTTCTAGTGGCACCTTCCCTTTCTACCTTGCATTACAATTATTTTTATACATGGCTCATCTTCCCTACCAGGCTCTAAGCTCCAAGAAGAAACTGTCCTCAGGGCTATTTTCTCATCTTCCTCTGATTACCCAAAGGCCACTTCTCTGACAATCTTTTTAAGTCTTGATTTTCTTTAATCTATTAAGCCTTTATGAAGCCTTTATTGTGTGCCAGGCACTGGGCAAAGCAATGAAACTACAATGAAAAGCAAGTCCTCACCCTCAGAAATTTACAGTCTAACTTAGGTATATACCAAATATGTCCATAGCAGATGGAAGGTGACCTTAGAAGGGAAGATAATTAATAGAAGGCACTAGAATTAAGTAGTTAGGGAAGGCTTCCTGTAGAAGGTGGGGTTTTATTTTTATTTATTCATTTATTTAAATAGCATTTTCCCCCAATGACATTTCAAGACAATTTTTAGCATTCACTTTTACAAGATTTTGAGTTCCAAATTTTTCTCCCTCCCCTCCCTTCTTCTGCAAATAGGATGCAATTTGATATAGGTTATACATGTGCTATCATGTAAAACATAATTCCATATTCGTCACAGTTGTGAAAGAAGAAACAGATCAAAGGGGGAAAACATGAAAAAGAATAAAATAAATGAAAAAATATGCTTCAATTTGTATTCAGAGTCCACTAGTTCTTTATCTAGATATGGATAGCATTTTCCTTTGTGAATCCTTTGGACTTGTTTTGGATCATTGTGTTGAGAAGAGCTGAGTCATTCATAGTTGATCGTCACACAGTGTTGCTGATACCATGTACCTTGTTTTCCTGGTTCTACTCATTTTACTTTGCATCAGTTTGCACGTCTTTCCAGGTTTGTCTGAAATCTGTGTGTTCATCATTTCCTGTTGCACAATAGTATTCCATCACACCTACACACCACAGTTTCTTCAGCCATTTTCCAACTGACTGGCATCCACCCAACTTCCACTATTCTGCCATCATGAAAAGGGCTGCTCTTTTGTAACTATCCCTGCAAACCTAGGTCCTTTTTTCTTCTCTACAATCTCCTTGAGATACGGACCCAGCAGTGGCACTGCTGGATCAAAAAGCATGCTCAATTTTATAGCTCTTTGGGTATAGTTCCAAACTTTCCTCCAGAGTGGTTGAATCAGCTCACAACTCCACTAACAGTACATGTGTCCCAATTTTCCCACATCCTCTCCAGCATTTATCATCCTCCCTTTTTGTCATACTAGCCAAAATGATAGGTGTGAGGTTGCACCCCAGAGTTGCCCAAATTTGCATTTCTCTAATCAAAAGTGACAGTCTATGCATTCTTAAACACTCTTTGGTTTTTACACCTCGGGTATATATCCTCCTCTACCTGAATGAACCCTGCAATGAAGAAAAACAATTAAGTAAAACCCACTGACAAAACAACTTCACCTGACAATATTTCATGAGTGTCCTTTCCCATTTCTTGATAGGAGGGACATGTGTTTCATTGGCTCTTCTCTGGGACCAAGATTAATCCAGTGCAATTGATCTGTGCCTATAACTCTTTCAACTCTGAGTTGTTTGAGTCTAGGAACTGTCTTTTGCCTTTCTCTGTTTCCTCAGTGCTTAGCACAGTGCATGGCACATATAGGCATATAATAAATACTGTTGACTAACTGGCCATATGGTGTAGTGGTAAGAGCACTGAATTTGGGATTAAAGGATGTAGGCTCATCTTGCCTCTATTTATTACCTGTGTGAGCTTGTTTAAGCAACAGCCTTTCTGGGTCATAGTTTCCTCATCAGCAAAAGCGGAGCTGGACTTGATGATCTCTGAGTTCCTTCCTAGCTCTAAAGCCATGATTCTATGGTGACTAATTTATGAGTTCATAATAAACAAGGAAATAGAGGATCCTCTTGGACCAGTTGAATTGATGAAAGTTCATGAAGGAGGTGGGAAAATCTTTAAGATTGTACATTGAGAATAAGACTTTAACAAAGGAAAAATCTGGAGAGGGAACAAGGAGAATGCTGCCTGCAGCTATAGCTTCAGTAACTCATACTGGCTTCAATCTTGCTTCTCTCTAGGTGAGTATGGTCAGAAGGGAACTGGAGTAGGCATCAGAAGACCTGCAGGATCTAGTTGAGAGATAGCATGTTTATAATAGAAGGATTGCTGGCCTCAGAGGTCCTAGAAAAGACTAGGGTTTGAATATTTCATCAGACACTTTCTAGCTTTATCACCAGAGGCAAGTCACTTCGACTTTCTGGGACTCAGTTTCCTCATCTGTAAAGTGGAAATAATACCAGATTCCAGTCCCTGGCACCTTCCAGGGAGTGGAAGTGCAAGTGCAGATAGAGTTGGGGAGTCAGTGGAATAGAACTTACTGGCTGCAGCACAGAGAGAACAATACCTACTCTGAGGATGGCAAAGACACTGTATGCTCTCACAGCACTACAGGTGAGGAGGAAAAAACTATTACAATCCATCCAAATAGAATGACTGCTAGTATACATATGACCTATCCTCAGGAACCTTCAGCAGCAAGGAAACAGCTTCAATGAAGACATACAGAAAGATATATGGACAGATGGCATATATGCTGAGCAGCTATGAAGGTGTAGGATTCACCATCACAAGACCTCTCTCTAAAAATTTCAATTCATTTGAATTCAAAAAAAGATTTATTAAGCACCTATGGTATACAGAGGCCTGAGCTAGCCTCTGAGAAAGGAAAAGATCATAAGACATTAAACAGTACTAACTTCATAGGGCTATTATGAGCATCAAATGATTTAATGTGTGTAAAGCAATATACAAGTGCCAATTAATATTATTAGGACAGTATCTGGTACGAAATAGCTATTGACCGACCAACTTTCCTTCCCCACTCTTGGCCTCTTTTTCTTTATTTCTGAAATAAAACAGTTGGCCTGGGTTATTGCTTAAGGTCTTTTCCAAGTTCCTTCCCAGCTCTGACATTCTATGTTCTAAAGTCCTGACATTTTCTGGCTTTCAGAGTGACCTTTTCCCATGGCCCTCAGTTTAACGCTGGTAGCTCCAAAGGCAATGACAGCTCAAGCCTCCTGGGGGAAACACAGGTGGATACTTGTAGAACTTGTTGAACCAGTCCCTGCCAGAAGGCCCCCAATTATTAGCTTCTTGGGGATTTTCTGACCTTTTTCTCTGTGACTCCAACATTAGAAGCTAGTCTTGATGCTATCCTGGGAAGGGCTGTCTCTCTGCATGGACCAAGATGCAGCCACCCTTCTGTTGTCATTTGAGGGGATTGTAAAATGTGCTTTTTGTCCTTAATATGTCTCCTCTGATGTTCACTTGTTTGAACTAATGCCTTGTTGCACAGAGACAGCCATCCAAATTTTACCTGGGGGCTGCAGCTCATTAATCCATTAACACTCTTTGAGCATAGATAGTTAAAGTCGAAAGGGAACTTAGGGCCAAAAACTAGTTCCCTTGGCAAACAGCCCGAATAGAGTTACTTTGGACTTACTCATCCATCTTACATACATATATGAAAACTGAGATCCAGAAAAGGGAAGGAATTTATCCAAGGTCACACAAATAAGTAGCAGCAGAACTACTGAAGCATGGCACAGTGGATAGAGTGCTGGACCTAGAGTCAATAAGATCTGAGTTCACATCCAGCCTCAGACACTTCCACCTGTGTGACCTTGGGCAAGTCACTGAGCTGCTGTCTGCCTCAGTTTCCTCATCTGAAATAACAATTGTAATTCCCTCTGGCAGTTGTGAGGATCAAATAAGATAATATTTGTAAAATTCTTAACACAGTACCTGGTACATAATAGGTGCTTAATAAATGCTTATTCCCTTCTCTTCCCTTTCTCCTGATTTCATATCTATTATTATCTATTCCAGAATAACTTCTTGAGGTGAGTTCCATGGAGAAGGGTAAATTCAAAGAGGTCTAGAGCACAGTATGCTGCCCTGAGGAAGAGGCCTGGATGCAGCAACACATGCTTGGCCATCAAGAAGACAGAAAAGACGGAATAAAAGTACTAGAAACCTGGGAGTGGACAACTTTGTCATGAATATGGGGGGAGGGGTTAAAGAGCTGAGGGAGGAAGGAAATACCAAAGATCCTTTTGCTTGAATTTGGCCTTGATCCTATAACCCTGACTCAAAAGGTTAAGACTACTGAGAAAAGATCTCACCAAGCAGGATATTTCAGAAAAACCTGGAAAGCCTTACATGAACTGATACAAAGTGAAGTAAGCAGAACCAGGAGAACATTGTATACAGTAACAGCAATATTGTACAACAAAGAATTGTGAATAACTTAGCTATTCTCAGCAATATAACGATCTAAGACAATCCCAAAGAGCTAATGATGAAGCATACTATCTGCCTCCAGAGAAAGAACTGATATTGTCTCAATACAAACTGAAGCATGCTATTTTCCACTTTCTTTCATTCTTTTTTTTTAAATTGGAGTCTTCTTGTACAAAATGACTAATGTGGAAATATTTTACATGATTGCATGTATAACCTATATCCGATTGCTTATGATCTCAGGGAAGGAGAGGGGAGGGAGGATTGGATAGAATTGGGAACTCAAAACTTAAAAAAATAAAAGTTAAAAATTGTTTTAACATGTAATTGTGGAAAAATAAAATAGTATACATTTAAAAAATAGAAAAGTCTCATCATTTTGCCAGCCCCTCAAAATTGTTAAATAATTATTTGTTCCTGCCTTGAACTATGATCATCAGAGGCTCTAGCATTGGAAAGAATCTTCAGGCAGACTGCTGAATCTAATTTTTTTACTTCACAGACAAAGAGAGAATCAGAGAATTTGAATGACTGGCCCAAAGTTACACAGCTAAAAATTTTTTTTAAAATCTAGTATTTAAATTCAGGTCATATGGCTCCAAATCCAGTGTTCTTTCTACTACACTATATTGTCTCTAGATATTTTGAGAACATTCCAGTTTATAACATTTTAAACAAATTTCCTTTGATACTTTAAACCCCAGGGTAGTAGCTAAAGTAATGCCATCTTCTTGTTGCATTCAATTGTCCCAGCCTGAAGAGTATGACTTCCCAGAATGAGGCTACCTGTCTGATTTAACCAAATTGACTGCACTTAAAATACGTGTTGAAATCATATTATCAGGACAATTATCCCCGTCTCCAAGGCCAGTCCTTCACTTTTTCTCTGCTTGGACCAGTTAGCTTTATTCTGATCACCATAACCCCTGCCAACTGTCAAACAAGAGCTATACCACTTGTTAGATGGTAGACTGGGTAAGAAAATGTAACTGATCTGTGACTTCAACCACACTGCTGGAAACAAGTTGAAACACATAGGATCATAGTCCTCAGAGCCAGAAGGAACCTGGAGCACAAAAAAGACTGAATTGCAACATGGAATATTTGAGCTGGAAGAGAACTTTGAGATCATCTCATCAAACCCTTGAATTTTACAGAGATGGAAACTGAGGCCTATGATAATGGTGGGTGCATATCATCATGATCATCTTTCTAATTTCTAATTTCTAATACTTTTAGGTTTGAAAAGTGTTTTATTGATCAATCAACAGTCATTTATTAAGTATATATCATGTGTCAGGCGCTGTGCTAGATTCTAGGGATACAAAGTCAAAATGAAAGAGTCCCTACCCTGAGGGAACTTACGTTCTAATAGGGAAAACCATATTAGGTATATACAAAACAGATGACTGATAAGGTAGGTGCTGGGCAGTTAGGTGATCATAGTGCACAGAGTACTGGGCCTGAAGTCAGGAGGCTTTGAGTTCAAATCTGGCCTCAGACACTTAACTAGCTGTGTGACCCTAGAAAAGTCACTTAACCCTGTTTGCCTCAGTTTCCTCATTTGTAAAATGAGCTGGAGAAGGAAATGGCAAACCACTCTAGTATCTTTGACAAGAAATGCCCAAATGGGATCATTGCTAATTGACTTTAAAAAAAGGTATGTGTTATTGTCCCCACTTTATAAATGAGGAAACTGAGGCTCAGAAAGGCTAAGAGAATTGTCTGGGGTTACGCTGCTAGTAAGTGTGTAAGATAGAAGTTGAACCCAGATTTTTCTCGGTCTTTTACATCATGACTCACCTTACATATCACATCTACATAAAGCTTTTCTCGATCCCCCAACTGCCAGAGCTCTCTCTCCCTAAGCCACCTCATATTTATTTTGCGTTTATTCTGTAAGTATATAACTGTATAAACACAGATGCATGTCGTTTTCTCCAATATAATTTTTAACACCATGACAGCAAGAATTGTTTTATCTTTCTTCTTGTCCCCGGTACTTAAAAATGGGCCTGGCACATAGTAGGCACTTAATAAATATTTGTGGGTAGATTGATTCTTAATTACAAGCCCAACACTCTATCTTACAATGTTAGAGCTGAAAGGTGGCTTAGACATTACCTAGTGATCCCCTTTCATTTTATAAACCAGGAGTCTGAACCCAGAGAGTGAGTAAGCCAGCCAACAAACATTTAGTAAATGCCTATATGTACCAGGCACCATTCTAATTGTTAGGAATACAAAGACAAAAAAGTGAAAACATCTCTGCCCCTTTGGTGCTTCTATTCTATTGGGAGAAAATAATATGTGAAGTGATTTACCTCAGGCTGCACAGTGATGTGACAGCCCAGTCCTGACTCCAAGGCTCCCACATTAGCATGGCTAGAAACACTCTGAGCATTCCCAGCATTGAATCTACGTATCATCGAGTTCCATGAAAATCATATTTTTAAGCCCAAAATTATACTTGAACTCACCAGATCACTTTGATTTTTATATGCAAATGCTTGTGGAGTACCAAAGATAAGAGTAAGACTTCTTCCAGCATCTAGCCCAATTTAGTCCTGAAACATCCTCTTCTATTATTTTCTTTTAATATTGACTTATAGAAGGATAAAAATCACTTTGCCAATCAGGGAGATAGGATGAAAATCAGTAACCAAGGAGGCCAGATGACTCAGGGGGTGGGAAGGGAGATGGAGTGCCTTTTGGGGCTGAGCCTCAAGCCTTATTCAGTAGTGATGGTGATTACAACGATTAGAAGTCAATGACTTTTTGATGACCTAAGTGGAAAGAGTGGATGACGTAATTCTAATTCCCAGTGGCTACCTGCCCAGTCTCAGGTTAGCACTGGATTGGTACTGAGGAGTAGCAGCAGTCAGCAAAATGAGGCAAGCTGGCTATCTGAGAGAGAGGCATAGTTACGGCCCTACCCGATGTTAGGTAGGAAAACCTAAAAAGAGATTTCTGCTTTTTCATAGAATCATAGAATGTAAGAGCTGATGATCTGAAATTTTAAATTCTACAGTCTCTTCTAGCTCTCCTGATCCATGTTCTGTGTTCTAAGGTATTTTCCATTTTTAAAATTCTATCTTCCATGTACTAAGCCTAGGGTTGTTATGAGGATAAAATGAATTAATATCTATGAAGTGCTTTGTAAACCTTAAGGAACTTTATATGTACTAGCTATTATTCTGACTAGTATTGTTAATTAGTATTATTATCATATCTCTTATTCCTTTAACATCCTGTATTCTAAGGTACCTTCCAAATAGTCAATCAATCAACATGTATTTATTAATTGTCAGACACTGTGCAAGAGGCTGATGATAGAATGAATGAAAAAAATCTCTACTTAAAAGGAGTTCACATACTACCTTATTATAAAAGTATTTTTAAAGTATAATAATGTAATAAAGTATTTCTGACCTTGTATTCTACCTCTGATGTTCTGCATTCTATGTTCTAAGGTTCCTTCCAGCTCTACATTCTAGTGTCTGGACCTTTGCAGTTGATCTTTTTTTATGCCCTAAGCTCTTTGCGGTTCTTGAAAATGTGGTGTAGCTACGATTTTTAATCTTCTGCCTTACCTAACCAGCCATACTCATGAATGCCTTTTGTTCTTCCCTGTGTGTCTTTTTCCTCAATTCCTGAGAAAAGTTGTAAGGCACTAAGTGGTAAAGAATCTCACCCTTCACCCCAAGCTCTCTGCTGGCCACAGGAAGTCTCCAGGAGAATCCAACACAGTTCAAAGCATTTTTCGCCTACCTTTGATTTTTATTGAGTTTATGTCCTGAATGCTTTGTGGTTAATTATACAGTTTTCTGCATGTCTTGTTTTAAAATGACTAATATATAGTGCATGTACAAGCAAAGGGAAGCATATAACTAGATGATGAATATTTAATAATTAGTATTAATTAAGGTAATTATTTTAATAAATGAGACCAGGTTAAATATAGCCATTTCACTCTGACTTCCAAAAGCTATGCCAGGTATTATAGACAGTGCTTAGTGTGGAATGAGAAGTGGGTGGAGTAAGGGATAGAAAAGACAAAAAGAAAAGGGAAGAGGGGAGATGAGATTCTCCCACCCTTCCCTCTTAGGAGTCGCTGAGCACCTTGCTTTTCGACTTTCTAATGCATTTATTGCATAATATTGTGTATTATAGTTTTATGTTTGTATTCTATTACATGGATTGAACCAGATGAGCTCTGAGGTTCCTTTTAACTCTGAAATTTTATGAGAATTTACTAGAGTATAAACTCCATGAAGACAGGGACACTGTCTTATCTGAACTCTCTTAGTGGATTTGGGATCTCATAGGCATGAATACTCTCTAAAGTCATCCACCTTATTACTCCAAGCAATTTCATCCATGTCTTTCCGTAAAGATTGTGCCTAACACCCCAGAGGCCTTTTTTGTAACTACTCATGCAGCATTTGAGTTGTCCAGCTGTTCTCCCTGGTGTTCAAGATATAAATGTCTCAACCTCATTTTCCCATCGTACTCATTCTTATAGGCATCTTTTAAGCTGCTTCTTTCACAGGAGCCATTGTTGATAATATTCTTCAATGGACCATTCTTCAATGGACCACCTATATAGAACAGGTACTTAATATGTTTGGTGAAAGAAGAAAGGAAGGAGGGAGGGATGATAAGAGGAGAAGGGAGACAAGGAAGAAAAGACAGATCGATTCACATTCTTTCATTAAGCTGACCAGCTAACCAATGATATTGGAAATGCCAAAGGAAGAAAGGAGATTAAAAAAATGAGAGAAAAAAGGGTATTATTATGAGGTCATCAAGCACATCCAGTGTGTGTTACAAGAGAGGTGAGAGGAAAAAGCAATGTTAAGGGGCTGATTTTGTGTGGGTGGTATATTCGATGCTCAACCATTGAAGGCTCTTCCCATTTCTAGCCATAGCAGTAGTTAAATTTGATGTTAGCTTAAACTAATCCCTGAGGTGTGTTCTCAGCAGGACTGAAAAGGTTCCAAAGCCAAGTGGTTAAGAGGTGTGTGCATATCCAAGGCAATAATTAGACAGGGGCCTGCAACAGAGCTCTAACCTGATTGGCCACTAAAAGAGAGATCCTTAATCCTCTCTCACCTTGAACCTGGCACCTGGCAGAGGTGGAGTATTCATGTAGAAGCCTGGCCAGTGGTGCCTGAAAAATAAAAAAAGTTTTGAAGTTCATAACTTTATTCTCCACAGAGAGTTTCAGTGGAAACGCATTCCCAAAGTCAGGTATTTTAATCTTAAGTTGAGGCAATCTTCACTGATTTCCTAACTCTTATTCATTTCATCACTTTCTTCTGAAATCTTCCCATGGATTAGCCATTCCTTTGACATGGTGAGGCACCGAATAGAGTCAGCAGGGCACCCAGAAAAAATGACAGCTGGGGTGTGGCCAAAAGAGTTCTCGACTTCCTGTTGGAAGACCCCATCTGATATTTACTAGCTCTGTGGCCCTAGACAAGATCATTCACCAATCTGAGCCTCAGTTTTCTCATTTGTAAATTGGAAGAGATAGAAATACTTGTATTACCCACCTCCCAGGGCTACTGTGGGAAAAGAAATTAGGAAGAACTAACAATTCTGTAGCACTTGAAGAACAAACTTTTATATACATTTGATAAACATTATTTTACAAACATTATTATAAACATTATTTCAATGAATAATGAAATAACTGAGGAACAGAGAACGGAACTACCTTACCCTAGAGTCACACAGTGAGGCTGAGGTGGGATTAGAACCCAAGTCTCTCTTGTTCCAAGTCTATTGTTCTATCTACTAGAAACAGACACTTACAAAACATAAATTTATTATCCAGTCTAAATCTTTCATTTTGTCCTTGAAGAGAGGGAGCCCTGGAGAGAGAATGCAATTGATCCCAGGTTATATTTAGGGGAATAGCCGGGAAAGGATGCCAGATCACTTAATTCCTCATTCAGAAATCTGTTTTATAAGCCCTCATTGTGGGAAGAGGATAAGAAGATTCTGTGTCTCACTTTAAAGGGCATTAATAATTCAATTCAACAAACATTTGCAAAATTTCCTATATACACAAAGTACCGTTTTAGGTACTAAGGCCATCTCTGCTCCCCCTGGTGCTAGCTTCAATGGAAGGGCTCCATTGCCTACCACCTACAGACTTCTGACTTACTTTTTGTGCAGTTCAGGAGTAGAATAAGTCACTTACAATTGTTTCTCATTGTATTTCTTGATCATTATTCAATCTGGTATGAACTTCAGGTTTTACTGGAGTAGGCATGAGGGACAGCCTGCCTCTGTTCCAGGCAGAGGAACATCTGATGTATGGAATATTATTGTGCTGTAAGAAATGATGAAGGGAATGGTTTCAGAAAAATCTGAAAAGACTCATGTGAACTGGTACAAAGTGAAGTAAGCTTATTTTTAAATTGTTATTTTTATTTTCAGTTATAAATTCTTGTTTTTTCCTTCACCCCTCCCCCACTCATTGAAAGATAAGAAATATGATACCCATTATACATATGAAGTCATGCAAAACATATTTCCACATTAGCCATATTTTTCAAAAAAGGCAGCAGAATTAAAGAAAAAAATAGACTTCTATCTGCATTCTGAATCTGTTAGTTCTCTTGTGTGAAAGTGGACAGCATTTTTCTTCATAAGTTCTTTGAAGTTCTGGTGCATCATTAAATTAATCAGAGTTACTAAATCTTTTACACTTGCTCATTTTACAATATTGTTTTGACTGTGCTGATTGTTCTCCTGGTTCTGCTCACTTCACTTTGTATCAGTTTACATAAGTCTTCCCAGGTTTTTCTGAAATCATTCTGCTCAACATTTCTTACAGAATAATAGTATTCCATCACAATCAAATACTACAACTTGTTTAGCCATTCCCAACTGATTTCCAATTCTTTGCTTCCCCAAAAAGAGCTGCTATAAATATTTTTGTACGTAGAAATTCCTGTTCTTTTTCTTCAACCTCCTTGGGGGATACTTCTGGTAGCAGTATTGCTGAATCAATCTTATAGTCATTTGAGCATAGTCCCAATTTGTTCTCCAGAATGGTTGAACTAGTTCACAACATTATCAAAAGTGCATTAGCATACCTATTTTCCGACATCTGCTCCAGAATTTGTAATTTTTTTGTCATTTTAACCAATCTCATAGATGTGAGGTGGTACCTCAGGGCTATTTGAATGTACATTTTTTCTATGTATTCATGATTTGGAACATTTTTTTTCATACGACTATCAATAATTTTCAATTCTTCCTCTTCAGATTGCTAGGAAGCCATCTCAGCAGTATGTCTCATGTGCTCTGTTTTGCAATGCTGATGCCTATAAGATACCCAGACAATGATTCCAACAAGCAATGAATGATGCGGGAATGTATTTGGAAGTCTGCATAGAGTTGATAATTAAACTTATGGAAGCTGCAAAGATTACCAAAGAAGAGAGAGCATAGAAGAGAAAAGAGTACAGGATAGAGCATTGGGAGTCACATACCCTAAGTGAGCAGAAACGGAATAAGGAATAGCAAAAGTGAATGAGAAGGAACATCCTGGAAAAAGGAGAAAACCCAGACAGAACAGTGTCACAGAGTCCCCAGAGGAAAGAGTAACTAGGGAGAGGGTATATTGTGCTGTGTCAAATGTTGCAGAAAGGTTAGGTATGATAAGCACTAAGAAAAGGACATTGATTTGTCAAGTAACAAATGGTTAATTGGTTACTTTGGAGATATCAAGTTTGATTGAATGGTCAGGTCAGAAACCATATTAAAAGGGATCAAGAAGTAAATGGAAAATGAGGAACTGGAGACAAGATACACATGACAACTTTCAGGGTTGGTAGATGCAAGTGAAATTTGCATAGGACTCTTCATGAACACCTTGACTTCCTTTTAACTGTGAGATCCTGGGTGGTTCAGTTTTCCCTTTCTGAAACAAAGGCTCATCTTTTGGTAACAATATTCTTCTAGTGAGGTTGCTTGGCTTCATGTCATGGACTGCCACAGCCCTAAAAAATAATGGACAGAAGTATGATGGGTGTGAGCAGGTTGTAATAAGTGACAAATTAGGGATTACACAGAAGTGGTATAAAGAATGTCATCAGAGAAATTTGTTACTGAAAGAAGGATGGGCTAGTCATGTAGTGAGAACAAGAAATCACTAATAAATAGTACACATCCTCTATTTGTATCTAGGCAAAAGAAGAAAGCTCTCAGAATGTTGGGCAGACTCCCTTTTATAAAACGATAGAGGATCACAGATCTAGAGCTTGAAGGGACCTCAATGGCCAATTTACAGATGACGAATTGGAGGCTTGGGGAGGCTGAATGATTTGCCTAAAGTCACGCAGATAGCAAGTTCCAGAAGTGGGATTTGAATGCATGTCTTCTCACTCCAGAGCCAATATTCTTTCTAATTTACTACATAGATGAAAATTTCATCTATATGAATGGGTTGCAAACTGCTGCATTGACACTGTAATTTTGGGGGGGGGGTTGGTGCTGTCTTTCCCGTTAGAATGTAAACTTCTTATGGGCACGGATTGTTTTTTTTATCTGTTTTGGTTTTTTGCCTTCTTTTATATCTACAACACTTAAAACAGTTCCTGGCACACAGTGAGCACTTAATACATGTTTTTTGCCTAACAACTGATTAACCAAAAGTTTTAGTGACTACACAGATTGCAAGGTTCAAAAGTAGAATTCAAACTCATGTTCTCTAATTCCAAAGCTAATATTCTTTCCTAACTTAAAGTCCACAGGTCTTTTCACTATACAGTCAGTTCTGCTATAACATTTATTTTGAAAATATGAAATTTGTTCAATTGTGACTGATATATTAGGGAACAATTCGAGCATAACTAGAATTTCAAGTTTGCTTATGCTCTCCTTCATCTACAAGAAACAGTAAGAGAACAGGAAACTGTACCATGTCATAATAATTCATAAGCCACAACCCTTCTGAAATCCACTCCTACAAGCAAACTTCAGGTATTTTTCAAGGTAAAGTGTCATATTTATTCACTTATCTTCTGGTATAGGAGAAGCTGTGAGAAAAGAACTGGTCTATACCCATGCACTCTACTCCCTGCTCCCCATCACCTTTTCCTTAGCCATTCAATATATATAAAACTGTACTATTGTTTTTGATTAGGTTCTATCTTTTCTATGTGTCGCTGATGAAGTTTTTTAGTTTTGTGTCCCTAACCTCATCTTCCCCATAAGCCCTGTGGTTTTTGTTGTGTGTTTTTGCACAGTGTGGTAATTTTAAGAAATACATGTCTCACCTTATTGGCAGAACTGACTGCACAATGGCTTGTAGTTAGTGGAAGACGTAAGCCCAGAATTTAGGTATCTTTGAATTAGTGGCCAATTTTATTTATTTATTGTAAACTCCTTAAGAGCCATGTCTGTTTCTCATTTTTTTTTGTACTCCAAGCCCTGAGCATTGGCCTAGCATACAGGGGGAGATCATGATATGGAGACTGATGAATTGAGCTGAGACCTCAGTGACGCAGTGGGAAAAGCAGGAGATAGAGAGTCAGAAGATGAATTCAGATCCAATTCTTACTAGCCCACAACCAAATCACTTTACTTTTCTGAGACTCAGTTTTCTGAGCCACAGAAAGAGGCATAGAAAAGGTTCTGCCCAATGCATTATTTGGCTTAGATGATTTCCAAGGTATCCTCCAGCTCAAAATCTTACAATCTACCAAACACATCTTTTCTTTTCTTAATTATAGAATTAGGCTATCATACAGATAGAACTGAAAGAGGCCTCAGAGCACATCTTATCTACTCCAACTCCCTTATTATGTAGATGAGGAAACCTCTGTCCAGGGAGATTAAGTGACTGTGATTTGCTCAAGGTCTTACAGGTAATAAACATCAGAAGTGGCATCTGAATTCATGTTTAGGGTCTCCCTCAAAGGCATTAACAGAATCTCCTCTAGAAAAGGTATTCAATATACAATTCAGTTATTAGGTTTAAGGCAGTTAGTTTTTTCCTCCACTACAAAAGAAATAATTAAAACACAAAAGATTCAACATCACCTTAAAATACTTAAAATATCAAGCAATCAAAAAAAAGAAGGAAAGAAAGAAAGACAAAGAAGGAAAGAAAGAAAGAAAGAAAGAAAGAGAAAGAAAGAAAGAAGGAAGGAAGGAAGAAAAGGAGGAAGGGGAAAAGGGAGGGAAGGAATGAAGGAACAAAGGAAAGAAGGAAGGAAGGAAAGAAGGAAGAAAGGAAGGAAGAAAAATCATTTAGTGTTTACTATGTTTGTTCATGCATTGTGCTAAACAATGGGGATATAAATACAAAAAGCAAGACATTCTCTGCCTTCAAGGAGTACATTCTAATAAAGGAACACAATACACATCTTGGTAAAGGCATTTTGTGTGAATGCTGACCAGATGACTCACCTTCACCTCAGACCTATGCCAGCTGAGTACTCACACATTTCAAATTTTGGACCAACTAGGAATGACTCTTGAGACCTTTCAGAGCTAAGATTCAAACTTGGGTCCTCTAATTCTAATTTCCTGCCTCTTTCACTATGCCAAGTTGTCCCACACTTTCAAACCCCAGTTTCCCTTTATTTATTTCCTTTTTTATTTAAAAATAAGTAATTTTTCTTATTGCCATAAACCTTAAAGTATTACATGATTGCAGTATTAAAAATTATGACAATAATTATAATGACAAATCTTGTCATTTCACTTTGAAAGCTTGCTAAAAATTTCAGGAAGGAGATATCCTAAAATTATTCTGCCAACTCAAGGCAAAGCAATTTGCTGACAATTTACAGCTATATATTTGCATGATGTTCATATGAGAATAAAAAAAATTGGTGTTGACTGTTGACACACTTCTTTGGAGAATGTTTTTGTAACCCATCCCTTTCCAACTAGTTTTCAGGATTCTTTAGACCCTGCAGATGAGTTAAGGCCTGCCAGATGCCAATGGGATTTGTAACAAGGTTCATACCAAGCTTAAGTTATAAAGAAAATAAAAACCTTCTGCATTACCTTATATGAAGAGATTACTTCAGAGGGAGGAAGGGACCACCAAGGTGGCCTTCAGTTAGTCTGTGGACAGCAGGGTCCTGTCTAACAATGGGTTTTGCTTATAGGCATACTGGTAATGTTTAATAACCATCTCTCCAGAAAAAAGAAACAAAACAAGTATGTACAACATATTTTTTAAAGTTTAAGCTACGTTATTGACATTTTTCCATGACATTCTTAAGTCTTGACAATCAAAAAAACAATAAATCAATCCCTGATTTGTGGCATCTGCTGATTTCTGAGGTTTAAATGCTTGCACTGAAAATATAACAGTCAGTTGGAGTTGGTGCCAACATACCCCTGGTTCTGCTGCTTAATGAATGTTAAACAGGAGGAAGGTGGTAGAAACAGCAAGGGGCAATTCTCTTCTGAGCCTGATTCCCACTGACAGGGAAGGGACTGGTGGGTGGGGTAGAAATGAAGGGAGTCCCAGGGGGAAGTAACCCATCACCTCTTAGAGTTTACAGGCAAGCAAGGGAGGAAGGCCCTTCAGAGTTGGGCAGGTACCTTAGATTTTAAAAGAAAAGATTCAAAAAGTTTGTAAAAAGTATAAGTAGAATTCCATGGTCTCAAATTCTAAAGTGTAAGTCAGCCCAAGAGGAATGAGAAACTCTCAAGAATAAATATTCTGACAACATAAAGGAAAACAATTTGCATAAAGAAGGAAGATGAGTTATCTGAAGACACCAACATGGATGTACGAAGGACTTACCATCTAACTTAGATTATTAAAACATATTTATAGTCGTGACTGTCATTTATGTAGAACTTTACATTTATTGTCTCATTTGATCCTCACAACAACCTTGTGAGATATATATATATATATATATATATATATATATATATATATATGCAATTATTATGCCCATTCTACAGTTCTGAAAACTGAGGATAAGAGACTTGCCCAAGGACATTTAGAAATATTAAAGCTCAAAAAAAATCTGGGCCTGGTCAGGACAGATCAGGACATTTAAACAAGTGTTTCTCACTTTATTTTAGTGTTTTAAAATCTACAATGGAGAAAACAAGGGGATCAAAGAAGGAGTAGGGCCTGCTCAAGCTGGATAAGATAATAATAACTGATAAGAGAAATGGTCGAACTGCAAAATTCCTATTTGTCTTCTCTTCCCTCTGCCAAGGAGAATGATCTTTAGAATGGAAAGGATAGGAAATAAAAGTTAATAAAGCTAATAAGGAATCAAAACCCAATATAAATAAGGACATAAAAAGAGAGCAGTAAGCTAGCCCTTGAGCTCTAATGAAGTGGTGGATGTGGATGTGATTGGCAAAGTTCTGTCAGGAATATTTAAGATTATGGAGAATGGGAGGTTTACCCTGGATAAAGGTAAATGTACAGATGTCAAAGAAAGACAGAGAAAAGACAGCAAAGAATCAATGAGCTTGACTTCAATTTTAGCATTGTATTCCAAATTGTTAAATATATGGTTAGTGAATATGGGGAGAGAGACGGAGACAGAGACACAGAGAGAGATAGACGGGGGGGGGGGGAGGGAGGGAGGAAGGAAGGAAGGAAAGAAAGAGAGAGAGAGAAAGAAAGAAAGAAAGACAGACAGACAGGAAGGAAGGAAGGAAGGAAGAAAGAAAGAAAAAGAAAGAAAGAAAGAAAGAAAGAAAGAAAGAAAGAAAGAAAGAAAGAAAGAAAGAAAGAAAGAAAGAAAGAAAGAAAGAAAGAAAGAAAGGAAAGAAGGAAGGAAGGAAGAAGGAAGGAAGGAAGAAAAAAAAGTCTGCCTTGGACAGTAGTGGTTTCCCCATCATTGGAAGTCTTCAAGCAGAGACTAGATGACCGTTTGTGGGGTTTGTTATAGTGGACAATCTCTGAGAGGGGAGTATAGATTGGACTAGGTAGATGGCCTCTGAGGCTACCTCCAACTATAAAATTCTGTGTTTCTGAATAGGGCTTATGTTCAATAGGTTTATTTCTCAGGGTGAAGCATATTACATAGAGTGGAAAAGGAACTTAACATTGAAATGAAGACATTCATTTTACAAATGAGGAAACTGAGACCCCCCCCCCAAAAGTGAAATGCTTGCCCAAGGTCTCACAATTAATAAGTGGTAGGGACAGAATTTGAACCTAGGTCCTCTCTTCCAAGTCCATTACTCTTCCCAAGGTCTGTCCAGAATCCAAGTCATCTTCAAAATCATAGACTTGCCTCATTATGGGAGTTCAGACTATCTTTAACAAAATCCCAGAGGGTTGGCTAAGCCTAAGCTCACATCTCTACCACCTCCCCCTACAATTCCTGGGTCCATTTTAGGTACCCAATATCCTAGAGATGGAATAATACCATGCTGTATGTATAAATAACTCCCAAAGAAGTAGGTGAACCATTTATCCATTTCTGCCATTTTGGCCATCTATGCCACTGAATTTAGAGGAATCCAATCTTGATGTAATCTCCACAGAAGGAATCTAAGACATCATAAAGTATAACTCTTTCATTTTGCAGATGAGGAAACTGAGGCACATAAAGGAAAAATGACTTCTCTGAGATCACACAGGTATTGAGTATCAGAGATGGAATTCAAACCCAGGTCCTCTGATCAAACTCCAGAGTTCTTCCCACTACATTATACCTTTTCTTCATCTCTGTAGCTTGGCATAGTGGATAGAGAGCTGGCTTAGAATCTAGGATTTAGATTCTGCCTCTGATAAAGACTGGCTGTGCAAACATAGTGCTTAAATGCTCAATGCTCTAGGAAATTCTCTATGATTAAAAGATGTAGAGGAGGGACCAAATGGCATTTATAGAAAGATCTAGAGCTGGAAGGGACCTTGGTGGTCTAGAACTTGGAAGATCTTGGAAGTTATTGAATCAACCCCCTTATTTTATAGGTGGGGAAACTGAGGCTTAGAGAAATTAATGACTTGCCCAGGGTCACAAAGCTACTAAATGGCAGAAACAGGATTTGAACCCAGATTCTCCTGACTCCAAGTCCAGCAACTTTGTCCACTATATAAGATATATCAAACCCTGCAACTGCAACACTCTCCAGTGCAGATTAAAATGAACTATTAATCTAAACCAGATTAAAATGTAATTGGTAAATATTTAACAAAATAAAATAAAATAAAACATTAATAAAGTTAATATGCGGTTTTTTAAGTCAACATGTGGCCTGCAGGGATCCTTATATAAGGCTTAGTGGCCTGTTTTGATTTGAGTTTGACATCACTGTAATACACTATATCTATTTATTCTTCTTACACTACCCTGTCTTTAATGAAATCCCAGGTCCAGTCCGTATCCCTAGCTGATGTTACCAAATCTTCCTTTCACTTTGTTCAGTAGACACCCAGATTAAAACTCAAAATTTCCCAGTTCCTCTTCTTCCGTGTTAACGCTTCTTTTCTAGCTAGAATTAAAATGAGGGTTAGCAGAGTCCACTCAGAGCCTCTGAGACAGAGTTGCCCCTGAGACTTTCCCTCCCCCCACCCCCATTTCCCTGAGCAGGAGTCTTACCCAGCAAGGATCCCGGGAGCTCTGGGAAGGTTAATACTTTGTGAGCAGTTGACTGGTAGACTTGTTCTGGTTTCAGGCAAGAGACGCTCAAGTTCATTAAGAGCAGGAGGAAGTCTTCCCGTCTCTGATTCATGTCATTTCAATTGAAGAGAAGGCCGCTAGCATGCAACAGGATACCTTCCTGGTTTTAAGGCCTGCTGATCTTTGCCTTTCGACTTCTGGACAGTATTAATTTACATAGGCCTAACAACAAGCGTGGCACTCACTGCCTATCGAGTTACATGAAAAGCATAAATAAGCTTCCTGATGCAACTAATAAAGGAAATTGGGAAGGAAGGAACAATCTATCAATTATCAATAAGCAACTTGCAGGAACTGGGCAAATTAAGCAAGGGAACAAACTAGTTAAAAGGCGCAATAGAGATTAAAAAAAGACTACAGGCATTTAAAAAAAACTTATCCATTGAAAACCAGATTCAAGGGCAAAACATCCTTCCATCTGAACTCACAAACTAGCAAGAGTCAGGGCAGACAGACTAGGGAGTCCACATGAAAGTGAAAGAGTACATAGACTGAAACCTTTAATAAGACAGGCTGCCTTTCCTTTGAAGGTTACAAAACATCCTTCCCTGACTTTTGGAACCAGTAGGGATTCTAAAGCAGGAGAAATAAAAAAGATCATTCAGGCCAACACTACCATGTTATAAGTGAGGAAAATGAGGCTCCCAAAGAGGCATGACTTAGCCAAAGAGTGGCTTAGCTAGAATTAGACCTCAGGTCTCCTGACTCTCTTGTCCATGTTTCTTTCCATAACTCCATGTGGTGAGTAGGATCTTTAGTGATAAGGTTTTCCTCTTGATGCTTAAAAGAACCATCTTTATTCGGCTTTATGTGAAACCCTGACTCCCGCCGGACTGTTAGAAAACAACACTTATCAGCTGTTGTTCCATCTCTTGTCACTGTGCCGTTGGACAGGCTTCCCTCCTACCCCATTCTGGGAATCATCTCCCTCCTCACTTCTGTTTTATAGGCCCCTAGTTCTTGATGTAATTAAATAAGGAAAACTGAGAAAGAAGGAGCCATTTATCAGTGATTAATAGGTGATCTATCAATGATTGAATTGAAGTACCACTTCTTACATGAGGCCTATGCTAATCCTGTCACTTCTTGGTGGCCTCTCTATTCCACCTCTCCCCTCTAAAACCCCAAATCTTTGTATTTACTTTGTATAAATTTTGTATACATATTTCTCACCAAGAGAATGTAAGCTCCTTGAGGGCAGTCATCGTTGTCTTTGTGTTAACAGCAAGCAGCACAGTAGCTGGAATATAGTCAATTCATTAATAAATGCTTGGTTAAATAAATAAATGTAAAAATAAATAAGTGATTTTTAGGTTTGGGGAGAAGGGTGTAACCATTAACTTAGTCAACAGCATTGCCTTGTTGGCATTAAAGCAGACAGCCCTTTCCCCCTAATACTTATCATCACTGCTAAAATCAATGGCATTGAATTAAATATGAATTATAAATTCCTTCAAGGCAAAGAGTACTTAGTATCAAAAATACTCAATGGGTTTCCTTGTACCCCTGGGTATTTAATGAAATCTTGTTGAAAGAATGAATGAAAGAATATGGAAAGACAAATGAGCAAGAATATCATGGGGGCCACTTTAACATATTACAGAGTAAGTATGATTGTAAAACTATCTAGGAAGGGAGATATATCTCAAGGGAGAAAATGGAGAACTAGATGAGTAACACAATAGAGATCACAGGAATGAAACAAAATATAATCAAAAGGATAGCATTTGATAAACTTAAAGAAAATAAGTCATGAACCTTGTGCCTACCTTTTTTTTTAGATATTGTCTCCCTTTTTAGAGTATGTTCCCCAAGGGCAGGGGTGGGATTTTTATCTTTCTTTTTAATCCTTACAGCATAGCATAGTGCCTGGCACACAGTAGGTGCATAAAAAATGTGTATTGACTTGCTTTGACATATATCTTTTCCCCAGTTTAACAAAGATAATTAGGTTAGTGACCTGGCAGAAAATATAGATACACTACATATAGTAATACAATAAGAAAACTTCACATTTAAATAATACTGTATGGTTTTAGAGTTGCTTTCTTTACAATAATTCCATGAGGTAGGGATGGCATTTACTATCATTCCTGTATTACACATGGCATGAATCTGTCACAGTAAATTTTAGCTGAATTTAAATCTAAAAATGAATGTTAATGAATATGTAGGAAAAAAGAATAACATTCTCAGTTCTGGGGGGGGGGATATTTTTACTTATTAAGGAAAAGACGTTTTTAAGAACATGATAAATTGGATTCATAATATTAAAACCTGTATAATCACAAAAACAGAATTGAAATTTAAAAAAAAATATAATTGAGATGTTAGAAGAATATTTATGGTAAATAGTATTCATGAAAACTGACACAAAATTTATAAGCAACTATTAAATATTTTAGGGAAAAACACACTCTCTACTAGATAAATAACCAAAGGATATTAATAGTCAGTTTTATCAGTCGACTAGCATTTATTAAGTTCCTACTATGTATCTCAACAGTAAAATTGGGATAATAACAGCACCTACCTTGCTGGGTTGTTTTAAAACTAAATGTGATATTTGCAAACAGCGATGAGCACAATGCCTAGCACATAGCAGGTACTATATAATACCTAGGTACTATAGTAGGTATATATACATATCTATATAGTAGGTAATATATATACTGTCTAGCACATAGTAGGTCCAATATAAATGCTTATTTTCTTCTATTCCCTTCCCAGGTACCAAGTATTGAGCTTCTTTAAAACTTAAAAACAATTATTTTAAATAAATATTCAACATGATTGATTAGGCAGGTAGGTAGTGCAGTGGAAAAAGTACCCATCCTGGAGTCAGGAAGACCAGAGTTTAAATCCAGTCTTGGACACTTACTAGCCATGTCACTCTAGGCAAGTCACTTAACCTCTGTTTGCCTCAGTTTCCACATCTGTAAAATGGCAATAATGATTGCACTTTCTTTCCGGAATTGTTGTCAGGATCAAACGAGATAATTATCATAAAGATTATTGACAATCAGATAACCAATAACCCCAAATATAAATGAAGATATCCTATTAGTACCATCCCACACCCATAAGTTTGGCAAAAATGCTGAAAATGACACAATTCAGTGTTTATAAGATTCCTAAGATACAGGTACCCGTACATGTTGGTAGGATCACAAAGCAGGGTAAATAAATCTGTTACTACTTTCAAAGGAATCAAAAACAGTCATGCCCTTTGACATGTTGAGTTTTTGTGGGGTATGTATCCTAAAAGTATTATCAAAAAGAAAAGAAAAAGAGCTATTTGTTCAAAGACATAAAAAGTAGCACTACTGATATTTGAAAAGCCAATAAGACAGAAGATACCCAGAAATAAACTGCATCCATCAATAAGGGAATGGGTGAATCAATTTGTATTACATTAATGTAATCAAACACCATGTAGAAATTAAAATTAATAAGTATGAGGGATATAAAGAAAACCAGAAAGACCTTTTTTAATAATTCAAAATTTTAAAAAGAGACATAAAAGATTAAATATATATAAATATATATATATATGTGCATATATTACACACACACACACACACACATACACATACACACACACACACACACACACACACACACACACATAAACACATTTACTGTGATTGTATACCAGGAAAAGTGTATCGGAATTACTGGACAAAATAGCTAATGGAAACTCAGAGGGAGAGACTAATAAGTTGTTATAAATACTTTACATGTTGAATTTATTGTAATATAAAATCTTAAGTTTTACTTGGTAGTATTAAGATTTAAAGATAACACATATAATTAAAATATCAAAAATAATATGTTTATTTTATCACTTTGAATTATACAAAAACAATTTCCTCATAAAGAACATGAGCTAGTTAATACAAGTATTATTTTTTCCTGTTTTGCAGATCAGAAAACTGATGCTCAGAGAGGTTAGAATTCCACTAGCCTTTAAAAATCATCAGTTCTCTAAGGAGAAAAAAATGCAGCTTTTTTATAACTCAGTGCCATCATCAATGCCCTTAATTATTAGGGCTAATTCAGCAGAGAAGCAGCCCTCAGATACACTGCAGATAAAAGAAAGCACTCCTGATTGGCTTCTGTATACAGAACAACTCACATTCTTATCATGCTTTGCAGTTTCCAAAGTGCTTTTTCTACAACAGCCTTGTGAGGTTAAGGAAGGAGGGCCCATCACCACAGATAATTCACTTGTGGAAATTCAGAATTGCTTTGGCCTATTGCTTTGACTGCATTGGCCTATTTCTGTATAGGGGCAGGAGGAGGTGGGCAGGGATCTAACCCTATCTGGCTTGCTTCTCTTGGTTTTCTAAAATACATATGTTCTTTGGATCTAGGACAAGATATATGGGGGTAACAGAATCAATTCTCTCTTCTGCCCTCTCTCCTTCTACCCCCAACTCTACACCCACTCTCAGGACCTAATGACTCAGAATCACAGGATGTTAGAGAATAAAGGGGCTTCAGAAACTGTGCAGTCAATACGCATTTGATGAATTGAAAAGAGCACATTGGAAATTATTGGAGACTGAAAGGATTTTAGAATGAGGCACATCAGGCTTGGAAGGAGGCTAAGAACAAAGCATGTTGGGGCTGGAGGAAGCCTTGGAAGAGAGCATGTGGGAGCTAGAAGAGGCCTCAGAGATCTCTAGCCAGTCCAGTGTTGTCAAACTCAAATAGAAATGGATCCCTGCTCCACATATTGACTTAGAAAGCCACAAATTAACATTATTTATGGTGCTTTGTGCTTTTATTTATTTTGTTAAGCATTTTTAAATTATATTTTAATCCAGTTCTGGCTGAACTTGGGAGTTTTGTGGCCACTTGTGTCCTTCTGGCTGTGAGCTTGACAACTCTGAATTGTGCAATATCCTCATTTTACAGAAAGGACAGCCAAGGCCACACCAGGGACCACTGGAAAGCATGTCAGTCCCCAAAGCCGAAGAGCCCAGAACCAGGGCTGTTACTGGAGAACAAGCTGCTTCAAATTTTAAAAAAAAATCGTTTTCAGTAGCCATTGTTCATTCCCCTCCCACATCACTTCGGCCAAAAATCTTGCTCCTGATGACTTGTGTGCTACTCAGTAATTTTCTTTTTCCTGGGATGGAGGGGTAGGCGAGAGAATTTGGAAGGGAAAAGCTGTTTATTATTCAACCTTAGGTTCCAAAGCCGGGCAAACACTATTTATATGAAACATGAAAAAGCTCTGTCACAGATATCAATCCCATATTGTCTAAGCCTTTACCAAATCAAATTAGGTTTTTTGACTTGATATTAAGGTTGACAAGAAAAAAGACTGTGAAAACCAGAATTCCAACTGGGTGTGCCCCTGTAATTCAGTAAAATTTTTTTAATGTTAAGATTCCAACAGTAGCCTCATTCTTCATGTCAGGATTAGATTACAGTCTGTATTTATCTTGTCTGGAAATCCACCTCATTGTATCCCTGACTTTTTTTTCCCTAATATTTAAATTCTTCAGGAATGGAAGGGAGACAGCAGACTCTGTTTGGACTGGCAGCTAACTGCAACCCTGAGCTGCCTGATACTTGGCTGTGATATTCAGAAACCTCCTATTATGCTCATTTGGGTGGGATAAGGCTAGTATCTGTCAACCCTGCAACCCATCCACCCTCCAAAAAGAAAATAACCTGATAGGCCATGATCCCCAAACCACAGACAATATGAAATCTCTTACACCCATTTCCTTCTCTTCATCTACACAGCAACTTTAGTAGTACAGATCATCATCATCTCTTACCTACCTTTTTGCAATAAATAGTCTTCTAATTGGCATACCAGCCTCAAGTGTCCTCTCTCTAACCCAACCCCCGAAGAGGTGCCAAAGTGAGAATCCTAAAGCATGGGTCTGACTATGATGCTCCTTGTGCTCAATAAACTCCATGGTCCACTATTGCCTTTAGGATAAAATATAAACTCCTTTATTTGGCTTTTAAAGACCTTCACATCCTGATGCAAACTTAACTTTTTGATCCAGTCAAACCGACCCTCACATATAACACTCTTACCTGCCATACCTGTGCCTTTGCAATTTCTGCCCTCTGTACCAAGAAGACACTCCCTCCTCACCTGTTCTTCTTAGACTCTTTCGTTTCCTTAAAGATACCACTCAAGTGCTGTCTTCTGTATGAAGTGTGATCTGATCTCCCCAAATAGGTAGATGCCAGTGCTTCTTTATCCCCCCCAAATTACCTCAAATTTGTTTGTATACACACATGTATACAAATATATGTATGCATGTATGTATGTGTATATGTATATACACATACATTAACACATATATTAATAAGAATTCATGTTTATATTAACTCTCCCAATACAATGTAAGCTCCTTGAGGGAAGGAAATGTTTCACTTTGTCTTTGTTATCTTTGGCACCAACTACAATTCCTGGTACATAATAGGAATTAATCAATGCTTGTTGATTGACAACTGTGTTTTTTTTTTATCTCCATGTTATAGTGGAAGAAGCCCTAGGCCTTGTAGGAAAGAGATCTGAGTTCAACTCTTAGCTCAGCCACTTGGTCACACTTGGTCACATGTTTTAACAATCTGGCTAGCAGCTTCTGTGGGGGTGTAAGATCCACCCACAACCAGCTCCCAGAAAGCTGCTGGCATGCCAGGGAAGCACAGGTTCTTTTTATCTGCTTAAACAAGGAAAACACGGTGAAGGGGTTGACAAGATTACTTTAATCCAGCATACAGACAGCATCCAGTTCAGGGGAAAAAGCCAGCACCTTAGTCCATATGTTTTAACACCCCGGCTAGCAGCTTCTGTCAGGGCGTAAGATCCACCCACAGCCAGCACCCAGGAGGCTGCCGGCATGCCGGGAAAGCACAGGTTCTTTTTATCTGCTTAACCAAGGAAAGCACAGTGAAGGGGTTGATAAGCTTACTTTAATCCAGCATTTAGTTAGTTCAGGGGAGCATACAGGCAGCATTCAGTTAGTTCAGGGGAAAAAACAGCTAGCACCTTGAACTTTAGAACATTCATTTAGTTTGGGGGAAAAAACCAGTACCCCAAACTTCAGAACAAAATACAAACAAATTACAAATATCAACAGACAGACCCAATACAATTCATAGTTACCGACATCTAGGTTCAGCCCAGAACATGGGCTGGCCCAGAGTCACGCTCGCCACTGCTCCCACTGCTGCTCCAACCGAAAAGGGATATTCAAGCTGTCTTCTCCCCTCTTATAGAGTTTTTGACATCATCAAGCACCGCCTGAATGACCAGGGCCAATTGGTTCTTGAGTTGGCCCCTTCCCCTAGGACCCTGGGAGGTTTACATCCACGCAGACCAGGTCAACACCCAACAGAGGCGGACCCAATCCCACATGGTCCAAAAGCCTCTGCTGTCCCCGACATGCAAACTAGGCCCTCCCCGGAGTTAACCCTAGCAGGGGCCCAGCACCCAGCAAGCCTCAATGAGATAAACTGAGTCACTCAAAGAAAACAAAGGCCATTCTGGTTACATCACACTAGGCCTTACTCCCCAAACAAGGAGGTAGGACACACAAAAAGAGCCAGAATGACTGATGAGTTCATAATTGCAAAGGCATTTTGCCAACTCCTAATTTATCTAGCTATCTCCATGCAATGTATGCAGTGGGGTAGAGTAGGAGGTAAAAACAGCATTGTATTTGGAATCTGATGATCTAGGTGGGGATACCAGCTCTATTAATTACTACGTATATGACAATGGACAAGTCACTTTCCATTCTTAAGTCTCAGTTCTTTACCTTGAGTACTAAGAAGTCAGGTTTGATCATCTCAAAGGTCAATTTTGAGTTGAGGTACTATGGTTTAATAGCATTTTGTCAGGAGATTTCTAATAAAGTACCCCAGAGATTTGTGCTTAGAGTAATGCTGTTGAATATTTTTATCAATGACTTAGATAAAGACAGATGTAGAGTATATGTGTTGTCCATGTAGGTTATGTATATGTACACTTGGGTTGAGCTAAATGAAACTCACAAGGAGGCACAATTTAATATCTCTAGAACCTTACCCAAAGGCTCCAAGGGCGACTTTTTAATTCTTGCCTGGAAGAGAGTAGGATACTGGGGCAGTAAGGCTAGTCAATTCTGATGTCTGAAGAGGAGGGGTCCCAGACTAAAATTATATCTATCTGCCCCACTAAATAATAATGGTTTAGGGGAGCTTATTTTTAGGTTCATACCCCTTCCCTGATTGCTGTCTCTCAATGGGAAAAGAGTGCCCTAACCTATATATGAAGACTTGACTCCCTTCCCACCAAATGCTAGTTATGCAAAGAACATAACATATAATGAATAGTGAATCAACCCATTTATCCAAACCAATAGCAAGCAGAAATTATACAAATTAGAATATACTAGAAAATACAGAATGAATGGGTTCTTCCCTGGGAATGAGACATCTAGAAGGGGGAGAGAGAGAGAGAGAGAGAGATCGAAAGAGAGAGAGAGAGAGAGGGGAGAGAGAGAGAGAGAGAGAGAGAGAGAGAGGGGGAGAGAGAGAGAGAGGAGAGAGAGAGAGAGGGGAGGAGAGACAGAGAGAGAGGGTGAGAGAGAGAGAGAGAGAGAGAGAGAGAGAGAGACAGAGAGAGAGAGAGAGAGCCCATTCTTATCCACGGGGGTATTTTCTGAAATCTCTAGTTCAGCAATCTGGAAATAGTGACATACTCAAGGGGCCAGATCTGCTATACATTTCTCTCTTTCTGGAGAACCCTCTCTAAAGAGATCCTGGGTTCACATGAATCCTGTCTCAAAGCTAGAAGCTAGAAAATGCACCTCTCCTAAGTTCCCACCACCTCTATGTAGGCAGAAGTAATTGTTCCCTTCATCCATGAAGAGAGTCTTATGTACATGCCCAGGCTAGAACTACTAGATTAAATGTAGCATGCTCATCAAATATAGAGACCATTCAAAGCTGGGAGGGATACCTAACCCACTGGGTGACAAGGTCACAATGGACAACAATTTAAAGCATTAAGTTGGATCTAATAAGTTGAAATTCAATGGGATAAATGTGAAGCTTTACACTTTGGTTAAAAGAAAGTATCAGCTTCACAAGTACAATATATGGGAAGCATTATTAGAAAACAATCTGTCTGAATAAGAGTTTCACTGATTATTAACTTAATATGGATGAGTAGCTTGAGATAGTAGCCAAATAATTAACGTAATCTTGGGTTGCATTGAGACGTATTCTCCAAGATTAAGGAAGTGATGGTCCTTCTCTACTCTGTCTCATCAGACCATATCTGCTTGGTACATTGTACTAAGTTCTGAGTGCAAGAATTAAGAAGAATAGTGATAAGCTGGAAAGCATTTGGGAGAGGGGGACAGTGGAAGAGGATGGCGAATGACACTGAGTACTTGTCATGTGAAAGTAGGTTGAAGGAACTGAGAATTTTTGGCCTGAAGAAGAGAATATTTGGGAGAATCAGCCAATAAATATTTAATAGTAGCCTACTGAGGTAGCTAGGTGGCATAGTGGTTAAAGTGCTAGACCTGGAGTCAGGAAGGGCTGAGTTTAAATTCAGCCTTAGATACTTTCTGTGTGACCCTGTTCAAGTCACTTGACCCCATTTGCCTCAGTTTCCTCTTCCATAAAATGAGCTGGAGAAGGGCAAACCATTCTAGTATCTTTGCCAAGAAAACCTTAAATAGGGTCACAAAGAGTCAGAACCCTACTGAACAAAAGTACCAATAATAGCCTACTATGTGTCAGTCATTGCGCCAAGCATTAATAATACAAAAAGAAGCAAAAGACAATCCCTGTCCTCAAGGAGTTCTCAATCTAATGGATAGCTGTCTTCAAGTATTTGAAGAACTGTTATATGGAAGAAGGTTTATACTTATTCCATTTGGCACCAGAGAAGACATTCAGGAACAGTAGTTACAAGTTGCAAAGAATCAAATTTAGACTTGATGTCAGAAGGTATTCTAACAATTGGAGCTATCCAACCTCAGGAAGTGATTGATTTACCTCACTGAAAGTCTTCAAGCAGAAGCTAGGTAACCACTTGTGGAAATTCTGATAGAATACAAGTTCCTGTAGGCCAAGGCTTACTTCATTTTTATTATTATATCTCTAGTGCCTGACACACAGCTGACCAATTGACATTTCAATGGGAATTCCTTTCAATTATGTGTTGGACCAGATGGCCACTTTAAAATTCTGAGATTCTATGAACCTGAATTCTGTGTTTTGCTTTGTTTTGGTATGGGGAAACAATTTTAAGAACACATCTAGATTTTGAAAACATCACTTTTGCATGTAGCAACCAAGGAACCGCAACTTTGGTACAGGTAGATGGTTGTGGATTAAGAGGGAGGGAGTGAGTGAGAGAGATGGGAAGACAAGCTGATGAAGGTCATTGGGCCAACGAAAACAAACCACCTAGGTCAATGTTTATACAACTCGTGGTATTTGATGCACTGATCACTAAGATGAGTTTATTCATTGATTCAACAAATACTTATTAAACACTTCACGCAGATCGCTGTGCTAAGTACCTGAGATCAGCAGGGAAATAATGATAGCTAGCTAACATTTATATAGCTTTGATTATGTACCAGGCACTGTGCTCAGCACTCCACATATATTATCTCATTGGGTACCCAACCCTGGAAGGTAGGTGCTATATTATTATCCCCAGTTTACAGAGAATGAAATTGAAGCAAATAGAGATTAATTGACTTGCCCAGTGGCACACGGCTAGTGAATGTTAGAGGCTGGATTTGAATTCAGCTCTTCCTGACTCCAGTCCTATTTCCATATCCACTGCATAGTCAAACTGAGTCTACCCGAGATATGTCTCCTGTACTCATGGAGGGTATAGCCTGTGAAGGGGATAAGACAGAAACACTAGAAATTATAATATACAATATTACATGTTAAATCACATTAGGGAAGTGCAAATTCTAGTTTAATGTGAGTTCTAAGGGAAAAGGTTCAAAAAAGCCTTCAATGAATTGAAATTGGAACTGGGCTTTAAAGGAGAGGTAGAAATTAAATTACCCAAAAGGGAAGAGATAGGACATTCTAGGAATAGGGAGCACTATAAGGGGAGGCAGGAGAACTCGGAGAATGTTCAAGAGAGAGAAAGGAGCTTATTTTGATTGGATCATCAAGTGTATGGAGGTAAAAAATGAGATAAGCATAGAGATTTAATATACAGCTAAAGTGTATTGTATGAAAAATGCTCTAAACCATTATTGATTAGAGAAATGCAAATTAAAACAACTTGAAATATCATTTTATACCTATCAGATTGGCTAAAATGATTGAAAGGGAAAGCAACAAATGTTGAAGAGGATGTTGAAAAATTGCCCAGTTATGCCCAAAGAGTTTTTAAACTGCCTATATGCCTTTGACCCAGCAATATCACTACTAGGTCTATTTCCAAAAATGATAAGGGAAAAAGGAAAAGAACCTATATATTCTAAAATATTTGTAGCAACTCTCTTTTGTGGTGGCAAAGAAAATTGCAAGGGCGCCCATCAATTGGGGAATGACTGAACAAGTTGTGGCATATGATTGTGATGGAATACTATTATGCTACAAGAAATGATAAGCTCAATGGTCTTACAAAAAAATGGATAGACTTACAAGAAATAATGGAGTGAAATGAGCAGAACCAAGAGAGTGCTGCATACAGTAACAGCAATATTGTTTAAGAACAACTTCGAGCAACTAAATAATTTTGACTATCATAAATACCTAAACCAACTACAAAGGACATATGAAGATGCTATCTGCATCCAGAAAAAGAACAGATAAATAGAAGAGTATATCAAACAATTATGTGCACACACACACACACACAAACACAAACACACACACACACACACACATACATATGTTTGTTTCTAAAGGTAGCTATCTCTAGGGTAGAGGGGGAAAGGGGAGAAAAAAGGGGGAAAAAGTTACAAGATAACTTTATTACATATTTAAAAGGAATATCAAATTGTACATAATAGATGTGCAGTTTCATGTGCTATCATCTTTTACATTATATTATGTTATAGAGAGGCTTGTATTATTCCATCAATTAAAAAATAAAGTAAAAAATATTTAAAAATTGAATCAAATTTTAAAACAAGAAATCATCAGAGGCTACTACATAGTAAATAAACAATGCTTGTTAAATGATCACAAAATCAACATGGCTACATTAAGGAAAGATCATGAAAAGATACACCTCATCACTTTTTTGGTAGAGTTACTAGCTCAGGGAATGCCCAAATATATCTGGATTTCAATAAATTGACCAACCAACCAACTAACATTTATTAATTGCCCACAATATGCCAGGCACTGTGCTAAATAGGATGACTAAACATATGTTCAAGTCATACAAGATTCCTTGAAAGATATGACAGATGTAACAATTTGTTCTATAATCTTTCTGTCATTAATATCAATTGAAGAATAAAAGAAGGAGAGGGATGATCATCAAAGGTGTTTACAACTGTCAGGGAGGATGTGCAACATAGAGCTGAAATAGAAGAAAGATTCTATATAGATGAGTTCCTCCGGAGATTTCTACTGGCAGATGATACTATGCTAATTGATTCAAGTCTCTGAACACTGTAGAGCTTCCTCAGTGAGCTACATAATCCTTAAAGTTGTTCAGTCTAACTTTTTGGAGAAGAAAAACTAAATGGATAAAGAGTGATTACTGTCTGGACTGTGATGTACAGGTGACTATCTCTTAATCTCTGAAAATGGACAATGAATGGATCACAGTATTAAACTGAAGAAGAGCAGGATGGCTTGCCTTTGGGAAATTGCACAGTGATTTTAATGGCTCTAAGCTTCTTCCTGATTCCAAGGGCCATTTTTTTTAGTATTTTTCTTCTCATAATGCTATATGCCTATAAAACATACAAAATCACAGCTTCTAAAAGATTAAATTTAAAAGTCATCCTGTATCATATTTCAAGAAATTATTTTTTAATTGCTTAGATCTCTTAAAATCAGAGGACAAAGTAGAAATTGGAGGAAAAAAAAAGATCACCAGTCATCTCCTGAAAGAAACTCCAAAGTGAAAACTCCAAAGAATATTATACCCAAGAAGAAAGAATCCAACCAAATTCTTACCATGATACAAGCATGGTGTTTATACCTAAACTGGGAAGAGCCAAAACAGCAAAAGAAAATTATAGACTAATTTCCCTAATGAATGTTGATGCAAAAATCTTAAATAAAATATTAGCATAGAGATTATTGCAACTTATCATGAAGAAAATACAGTATGACCAGGTGGGATTTATACAATGAATGCAAGACTGGTTCAATATTAGGAAAACTATCAGCATAATTGACCATATCAATAAAAAATTAACAGAAATCATATGATTATGTCTGCGATGTAGAAAAAAAAGCTGTTGACAAAATACAGCACCCATTTCTATTAAAAACACAAGAGATCATAGGAATAAATGGAATCTTCCTTAAAATAATAAGTAACATCTATCTAAAACTATCCAGCATGCATTGTATGTAAGGGGGATAAGCTAGAAGCATTTCCAAAAAGATCAGGGGTGAAACAAGGATGTGCATAATCATCACTGTTATTCAATGTGTACTAGAAATGTTAGCTTTAGCAATAAGAGAAGAAAAATAAATTTAAGAAATTAGAATAGGGAATGAAGAAACAAAGCTATTACTCTTGCAGATGATATGATGTTATACTTGGAGAATCCTAAAGCATAAACTAAAAAACAAATTGAAATAGTTAACAACTTTAGCAAAGTTTCAGGGTATAAAATAAACCCACATAAATCATTGGCATTTCTATATATTACTAACAAGGCCCAGCAGCAAGAGATAGAAAGAGAAATTCCACTCAAAATAACTGTAGAAAACATAAAATATTGGGGGGTCTACTTGCCAAGACAAACCCAGAAACTATATGAACACAATTGCAAAACACTTTTCACACAAATGAAGTCATCTAAATAATTGGGAAAATATCAGTTGTTCATGGGTAGGCTGAGGTAATATAATAAAAATGACAATTCTTATCTAATTAATTTACTTATTTAGTGCCATATCAATCAAACTACCAAAATTATTTTATAGAGCCAGAGAAAATAACAAAATTCATCTTGAATGACAAAAGGTCCACAATATCAAGGGAATTAACGAAAAGAAATGCAAGGTAAGATGGTCTAGCTGTACCAGATCTAAAACTGTATTATAAATAAGCAATCAGCAAAACTACTTGGCACTGGCTAAGAAAAAGAGTGGTGGATCAATGGAATAGGTTAGATACACAAGACATAGTAGTCAATGACTATACTAATTTACTGTTTGATTAACCCAAAGACTCCAATTTCTGGGATAAGAACTCATTATTTAACAAAAACTGTTGGGAAAACTGGAAAATAGTATGACAGGAACTAGACATAGACCAACATTTTACACCATATACCAAGATAAGATCAAAATGGGTACATGATGTAGACACAAAGGGTAATACTATAAGCAAATTAGGAGAGCAAAGAATGCAAAAACTTTAAATAAAATATTAGCATAGAGATTATCGCAACTCTGAGGCACCACATCACACCCATCAGATTAGCTAACATAACAAAACAGAAAAATGATAAATGTTTGGAGAAGATGTAGGAAAATTAGAACACCAATGCTTTATTGGTGGAGTTGCAACCATTGATCTAACCATTCTGGAGAGTAATTTGGAACTACGGCCAAAGAGCTATAAAGCTGTGCATACCCTTTGATCCAGCAATACCACTACTAGGTCTGTATCCCAAAGAGATCATAAAAATGGGGAAAGGACCCACATGTACAAAAATATTTATAGCAGCTCTTTTTGTGGTGGCCAAGAATTGGAAATGGAGGGGAGCCCAATAATTGGGGAATGGTTGAACAAGTTGTGGTATATGAATACAATGCAATACTATTGTTCCATAAGAAATGATGAGCAGGCAAATTTCAGAAAAACCTGGAAAGACTCACATGAACTGATGCTGAGTGAAATGAGCAGAACCAGGAGAATATTATACACAGTAACAGCAACATTGTAAGATGAACGACTTTGATACACTTACCTCTTCTCAACAATACAAGGATCTAAGACAATTCTAAAAGATTCATGATGGAAAATGCTTTTCACACCCAGAGACAGAACTATGGAGTCTTAATGCAGATCAAAACATGTTATTTTTTTTCTCTTTTTTTTTTGTTTTGTTTCTTCTTTATTGTGGTTTTTCCTTTTGGTTCTAATTCTTCACAACATGACTAATGTGGAAATATGTTTAATATGATTGTGCATGTATAGTCTATATCAGATTGCATGCTATCTTGGGGAGGGAGGAATAGAGAGAAGGGGAGAAAATTTAGCACTCAAAATCTTATAGAAGTGAATATTGAAAGCTAGAAATAAATAAGTAAAAGAATTTTTTAAAAAAATATTATAGTCAAAATCCAGAGCTTGCAAATCAAAGAAAAAAAAGTTCTGAAGAGCCCCAGTCAAGATCACACAACATTTAGCAGCCACAACTCTAAAGAAGTAGGAAGCTTGGAATATAATATTCCAGAGGAAAAAAAAAATCCTGCCTTATTACCAAGAATAACTTATCCAGAAATGCTGAGTATAATGCTATGGGGAGGGAGGTAAAGGACAGAATGGACTTTTAATGAAATTGAAGATTTCCAAGCATTCCTAATGAAAAAAACTAGAGTTGAGTAGAAAATTTGATATGCAAACACATGAGTCAAGGGAAGCACAAAAAAAGAAAAAGGTAAAAATGAATGAGCCATAACAGGGGACTAAACAAGAATAAATTGTTTACATTTTGCATAAAGATATGATATATATGCCCTCTTAGGATTCTAATGTCATTAGGGATCATGAAAGAGTCTAATTATATAGAAAGACCAAGAGTGATTTTGTAATGTTTCAATGATTTTAAAAGAATAATGGAAAAGGAGAGGAAGAATAAAGAAAAATTGTCTCACTTAAATAGGGTGGGCAAATAGAAGTCTATATAATGAAGAGAAAGGAAGTGGGAGGCAGGTGACCCTCGAACTTTACTATCATCTGAACTGATCAGAAGAGGGAAGGATGCACATACACACAGTTTGGTACAGAAATACATTTCACTTAACAGAAATGGGAAGGAAAGGAGTAAAAGGAAAAGAGAGAGGGACAAAAGGGAAGAGAGTTTAAAGGAGTGATGACGCAGAACCAAAATAAACTCTTAAAGAGGGGGGTGAGAAACAAATAGAGAGAAAAGTATAAGAGGAAAAGGACTTTATTTTTTAACTACTTTTTATTTCTTTATTTTTAACATTCTTTTTTTAAATTTTGAGTTCCAAATCCTCTCCCTCCCTCCCTTACCTATTGAGAAGGCAAGCAATATCATACCAATCATACATGAGACGTTATGCAAAACAGTTTCCATATTAGCCAAGTTGCAAAAAAAGTGAAGAAAGTATGCTTCAATATGGACTAAGAGTTCATCACTTCTCCACTCTGCAGCTGCATAACATTTTTCATCACAAGTCCTTTGAAATTGTCTTGGATCATTGTATTGATTAGAACGGCTAAGTCATTCAAAGTTTGATCATCATTGCAATACTGCTGCAATGTTCTCCTGGTTCTGCCCACTTCGTTTTTCATCAGTTCATATAAGTTAGAAAGGACTTTAAATAGTATTGAATTCAAACCTCCCATTTTACAGAAAAAGTAACTGAGGCCCAGTGAGGTGACATGACTTGCTCAGAGTTATAAGGCTCATAAGTGTCCAAGCTAGAATTTTAACCCAGATCTCCTGATTCCAAGTCTAGTACTCTTTCCATTATACCATATTACTTCAGAAAGTTTAGATTTCAGTTTCCATATGTAAATATGTCCAGAATTTATGAATGATTCTCCTTATCGGGGCTAAAATGTTGGCATGATGATTCTCCAAAGAGCCTTTTCCATAGATATCTCTGACTTTTTTCTGAAAACAAATCAACTGTCCTACTAGGTGTTAGGATCATTTGCTATGAGAATACTAGCTAGAAGATGTTTTTCAGAAGTTATTTTAAAGATGGAGACTAATGCAGAAAAATTGCTATGATTCCAAGGATTAAGCTTGGTTTGGAAATCCAATTCATGTACAAATCAAGACATTACCCTGTGATGTCATTCATCCTCTTCAAAAATGAAGGATGAACAACAACCACCGTATGGTGGGAAAAGCTCTAGGTATTTCCATTTTCTTTAAGCTAACCTATTCTGCATTAGTGCCCACAAAGCCAGGAAGTCCAAGGAGAAAGTTCAGGATATATAATTCTGATATGCTGAAGCACTCACTATCGGTGGGCAAAATCAATTAAGGGCATTGAAATTGTCTGTGGAGTGAGTTCAAGCCCCCAGAGTCACTGGCACAAAAGCAGGATGGTTTAGTGGAATTAGTCCTGGATTTGGAGTCAGAGGATATGAGATCACATTCTACTTCTGCAACTTAATAGCCATATGAACCTAGGCAAGTCACTCAAGGACCCAGTTTTCTCATATATATAGTGAGTGCATTGAATTTCATGACTAAGGAAACTTTTAGGTCTAGAGTGATTGTAAGGTTTTTTCGTTGCTTTTGTTCATTTGTTTGAAATATGGCATTAGACCAAAGAGTTCTCCAAGATGTTTCATTTTAGGAATATTAGGATAGACGTTTCCTTAACTATCCAAAAGGGACAATAGCAGGATCTACAGTTAGATCACTGAATCAAGATCCTGCCATTTGACTAGTGCAGACACTGAAGATCCAAAGATAAAATGACTTACCCAAGGTAACCTTGTAAGTTAATAGCAGAATCAGAACTAGAACTCAGATTACAGGGTCATAGAAGTTAGAGCTGGAATGAAACATTAACCATGATACAAGAACCTCAGAGATATCATCTAGTACAAACAGGCCACTAAAGACTAAGACACCAAATCTGGCCTCAGACACTGGACACACTTACTAGCTGTGTGACCTTGGGTAAGTCACTTAACCCCAATTGCCTTGCCTTCCCCCCTGCAAAATAACAAACAAACAAAAGACTAAGACACTTGGTTCTCTTCGGTCAAGTTCAACTTTCTGGCCAATTCCAAACAGAAGTAATCACTGACTGAATTCTAGCTGCATAATAGGCACCAAATATAATGCAGAATCTAATCTGATTGTGGCTCTGTGACTTCAGTCTTGAGGGTTATGTAACCAGCAATATTTAATCCAAGTCAACTCAAAAACTATTTATTGAGAACCTAACTGTTCAAGGCTCTCGGAACTTGAGTTCCAGGTCAAGAAGTTTGTGTTTACCCTTGAAGGGAAGGGAAAGGAAAGAAAGAAGGGAATAAGCACTTATGTAGTGCCTACTATGTGCCACCATATTGGTGAGTTCAGGGAGGAGGAGCAGCTCTGGTGAGAGGGCTGCTCACCCAGTTCTCCTATGTGGCTCCAAGAAGCTGTAGCATGCACAGTGGGCCACATCCTGGTAAAGCCATCTCAGCAGATGGGCTAAACCAAGTTGAAAGTAGCCAACAGGCTTCAAACCTGTTGGGGAACTGGGGGGATGCCCACCTCAAACATGTGAAGATTTCTCCCAGTGGAATGGGATGACAAGAACAATTTGTTCCAATGGCCACGAAGGCAGCTGAAGCAGGCACAGTGGAGGGCTTAGAATTTGGTCAGACATCGAAAACACCAAGTTCATCCACTGCATTCTGGAGTATCACCAATCCTCTTGACTTTTATCTTGCCAATAGGCTTCCATGACTGGAAGAGAGAGTGAAGCTGACTACTTCTTGAAACTCTACTTAAGTCCAATTCATGCACAAGTAAAGATAGCACTCATATTGTGATGTCATTGGTCTTCTCTGAAAAAATGAAGGACGAACAACAACAACCATGTGCCAGGTGGGTGCTGGGTGTTTTAACAAATATCTTGTAATTTAATCTTTATAACAAGCCTGCAAGGTAGGTGCTATTATATCCCCATTTTACAGTTGAGGAAGCTGAAGTAAAAAAGAGGTTAAGTGACCTAAAAAAGTGACTTTAAAAAGAGGTTAAATAAGCCTAGGGTCATACAACTAGTAAGTACATGAGGCTACATTTAAACTCAGATCTTCCTGATTCCAGGCCCAGCATTCTATCCACTCTGAACAGGTTACCAAGCTGAGGATGAAAAAGTGGCGGTACTGTCATGGAAAAAGCATTGACCAAGGGATCAGAAGAACTGGATTTGAGTTGTGGCTCTGGTACTGATTCACGGAGTGACCTGAATCAATTCATTTCAACTGGGTGAGATGTTCACTCTTCCTCTGTAGAAAAAAAAGGGGACATCTAGGCTAGGTGAGCTTTAAGAGGCCTGCCAGTTATAAATGTCTGATTCTCTGAGGTTGCTATGTTCTCAGTTCAACCAACCACTCAGTAATTGACCACCCTGGCAGAGTGTTTCCACCAATAAAACTATAATAACCAAGAGCAACATTTCAACATCTCTCTCCCTTTTGCCTACATTTAGGGGTAGGCCTTCCCAAAGTAGAGTCTCTCTTTTGACATCTGCAAGAAAAATGGGGGATTTGAAGAGAGGCAAAGCCAGTCAGGCATTAAACTTCCTCCTTGGTCCTCTAAAAACCCAAGGAGACTTTGGAGATTTGGAAAGGTTTCTCACTTCCCCCAAACCAACTCTTCTATCACCAGTGAGAGCCAAGGTGTCTATGAAAACTGCCTGTCATTCTGTGGGTACCATTGTGTTCAGAGACCTATTAGAAGGAGTCAGTCACTTTCTCCCTTTCAATCAAGAGGGAAAAAAAGAGTGGTTGGTAACGGATTGAATTCTTAAGTAGGATTCAAAGACAGCCTATGTTGTTATGAACCAGAGTACAACTCAGCCTGCATAAGTGAACTGTTACCATCCCAGATATTTTCCTCAGTCTCCATCAAAGACCCCAGGCTACTGTTTTTCAACCTCATCATCATGCATGGAGAGAAAGGTTCTACTTTTTATATCCTGGGGATAATGTGGCTGACATTTGATATAGAAATGAGGCTTACCATGGAAAAAAAAAAAAAGGATTGGAGCAGGTATACAGAAGTACCCACCACAAGGAACATTTACAGGCTATAAATCCAGTTGTTAATTTTGAGCTTTCAAACACAAGAATTGTATCTCGGTTCTTAAACAGCATCTGATCGTCATCATCACGTTGATAATCGGCCATCCCTGAGCATGGAAAGAAGCTAAAGCTACTTAAGAGTATTTGCATTGGTTTCTGCCACTGAATGAGAACATGTGAACTTCATTATAAGTCAACTTATGCTCACTTGGGAAAGGGGAATGGACAGTGCAAGATGGCTATGGAAATACATATATACGTATATATACGTACATATATATGTATATATATATATATTTGTGTGTTTGTATATATATGTATATATATGACAGAATATATATGTTCTCTATATATGTATAGATATACATACATATGTATATGTATATCTATATAAGGTAGAAATATGCAAGGAATCTGCAGTAGGAAGAAGTCAGGGCTGCCTTTTATAAAAAATAAGAATAAAAATAGCATTTCTATAGTGCCTACTATGTGGCAGGCATTATGCTAAATACTTTACAAATATCTCATGTGATTCTCACAATGACACTGTAAGGCAGGTGCTATTATTATCCCCCCAGTTACAGATAAGGAAACTGAGGCCAGTAGAGGTTCAATGACTTGCCCAAGGTCACAAAGCTGGAGTGTCTGAGTCCTGATTGGCACTCAGGTGGTCCTGACTCCAGGCCCGTCACTCTATCTACTGCACCACCTAGCTCTCTACTCAACCTGGTTGGTAACTTGGAGTCCGCTGGCTAACAAGTGTTAATAGCAATAATAGCAACAGTAACAGTAATAATGTGCCAAGGGCATGCCAGGATGCCCAGAAGCAAACCAGGGGAGTCAATGCTGAAAATTCTATTGAATCATATGATAATCACCTCTATTTCTAGAGGGCTTTTAATGCTTATGGAGCATTTTCATACAACCACCCTGACAGGTAGGTGATACAAATATTATTATCCCGATTTGCAGATGAGGAGCCTGAGGGTTAGATAAGTCAAGTGACCTATTTGTGTGTGTGGTAGCATTATTCTATTCATTAATTCATTTTCTCATCTAGAGATGAGGAAACTGAGACCAGAAGAGCTGAAATGACTTGTTCCCAGTCATGTATCTAGGAAATATCAGGGGCAGAATTTAAAGCCAGGTACCTTGACTTGTGGTTAGCCCTCTACTTTCTGTTGCCTCTCATTTTGGGGAGGGAGGAAGAGGGAGGGAGTCTGGACCTATGATTTCATCAGTTTAAGAAATTCCCTTTGTGGAAACTCATGTATTTGGCTAATTCATCTATAACGTACAGACTTAGGAAGTTGGGCGGTGAGAGACAAATGAGAGGTTGAATGATCTGTCCATGGTCACAGAGCTGGTATCTCTGAGAAGAAATCATTAAATCTAAATTCCTGCTTCTAAAGCCAGACCTTGATTCACTACGCCGTGTAGTGTCTCTCCCCTCTAAATTACATAATAATCCTCCTTTTCTGTTCTATTTTGTATGTGGAAATCTTTTCTCTCTCTTTTTTAGAGAGGTGTTTGCTAAATTCAGAATTTTAAAAAGAAATTACACATTGTGGAACAAAAATTCCTCTCAAATAGCTATACATAAGACCATCCTCAATACTGTATGCAATATTAACAGAGAGAAATTTCTTAGTATTTTAACCCTTTTAAATTAAATATTGAAAGAGGTGGGGCAATTATTATTGTTTCAGATGATCCAGATGAGGAAACCGAGGCCAGGAGAGGAGAAATAACTTGTCCTAGTTTATGTATCTAGTTAGTAGTTAAAGTGGAACATGAATCTGAGTTTCTTGATGATAAATTCAGCACTCTTTATACCATATTGGGTATAATGAAATATTTCTGGAGTCATAATGAATGAATGAATGAGCATTCATTTAGCCCTTCCTGTGTGTTAGGCAGGAGGCAGATAGATAGCTCAGTGGATAGAGTGCTGGGCCTGGAGTCAGGAAGAACAAAGTTCAAATGTGGCCTCAGATACTTACTAGCTGTGTGACCCTGGGCAAGTCACTTAACCTCTATTTGTCTTAGTCTGTTGGAGAAGGAAATGGCAAATCACTCCTTGGCAAATCTTTGCCAAAAAAAAAAAATGGACAAGATGGTCTCTGGGGTCACAAAGAATCAGACAAAGCTGAACAACAAATGTGTTGGGCACTGTCCTAAGTAATAGAGATATAAATATAAAAAGAAAAAAGCAGTCCCTAAAATCAAGGAGCTTACATTTTTGTAGGATAAAACAATGCATGAAAAGAATGTTAATCAGGAAGGGACATTTTGGTCAGAGAAGTCACAGAGATGGTAAGTGAAGTAACTAAAATTACTAGACCATTGATAAGCGATAGAGCAGGGATGTTGAACTCAACTAGAAATGGGAGCCACTAATCCATACATAAAGATTCCCTTGGGCTGCACCTTGATTTAATTTTAAAATGTGTTATGATCTATGATTTGTTGCGTTTTTATTTATTTGGTTAAGTATTTCCCAATTACTTCTTAATCCAGTTTGGGCTGTGCTTGGGAGTATCACAGGCCACATTTGGCACCTCTGCTGTCCAGAGGAAGGAAGTCATGATGATGAAGGAAATCATCCAAGGGAAGGAAATCATAACAGCTACCATTTTTATAGCACTTCAAGGTTTGCAAAGTGCTTTACAAATATGATCTCATTTATCCTCGTGACAGCCTTGGGGTGTGGGTGCTATTATTATCATCCCCATTTTACAGAGGAGGATACTGAGGAAGGCAGATGTTAAATTACGTATGTTAGATCACATGGCTAATGAGCAACTGATTCTGGATTTGAATTCAGGTCTTTATGAATCCAAATCCAGAGTTCTATCTACTATGCCAAGGGGCTGTTCCTGCTGAAGGTACTTAAGAAGATTATACAATAAGAGGATTTGTTGAGGGAACTGGAAAAGATCCTGTGTCTCACACACACCAAAGGTTGGGCAAAGAGGGGGAAGGGCAAAAAGGAGGAAAGAGGATGGAAAAATGAGAGTAGATTAGGCATCAGAACACATACAGCCACATACTGACTTTATAATCTGTATAACTGAGCAAGTCCCTTCCCTTCCCTAAGCCTCCATCTCTACATCTATAAAATGAGAGTATTGGACCAGAAAACCCCTAGGCCCCTTTCCAGCTTGACTTCTTATCATTATGTTTCTATTGCTAAGGGAAAAAGTTCAACCACTACAAAACAACAGGGGGCACTGTTGTTAACTGACTTCTTCCAATAATGTATAAACACGGATCCAGGAAGAGGGAAAACCATTATCTAAAGTCTATACTTGACATTTTTGTGTGTTATTTCTTGTACTTCTTTTCACAGATGTAGAGCTGAAAGGGACCTCAGTGGCTGTCATCTTTACGACATTGATCATGCTTCTGTCCACATGATGAAGCTATTCTAGCATAGGAATGCCATTTTGTCTAGCCCTTGAAGGTTTACAACATAACAACACTGAAGGAGGAAGTTCGAAGATTATCACCCCCATTTTACAGATGAGGAAACTGAGACTCAGAATGGTTACATGGCTTGCACAAAGTCAAGCAAACAAATGTGTCCGATCTAGGATATGAACCCATGCATCCTGACTCAAGAACCAGTGCTCTTTTCCCTACATCATGACTAATTAGGCTTTCTTTTTGTTGTTGTTGTTTAAATTCTGTCAGGACAGTTCTGCCGTGAAAGCTCCAACATAACCCTGCTGCACCAAACAATGATTAACTCTAATAAACCTATTCATAGCTGTGGGTGTGTTGTATGTTCACTCTCTTCATACTTGTGTTTCCAAGTCATCAAAAGCTGGGCTTGAGGTGATTGCTTAGAGGGATTATTTCTCTTCCCACAACAGGATCAGTTTTGATAGACAAACCTGCACTAAAAATGGTATTTTCAGTGTTTATAAAAGACCTATAAAGAGAGGTGAGTAGTGTGGTGTACCTGAAAGACCACTGGATCTGTAGATGGAGGAGATCGGTTTGAGTTACAACTCCTTCATTTACTAGTTGGCTGATGCTATGCAAGACTCTTAGGATATCAGGGCCTCAGCTTCACATTCTATAGGCTGACAGACTAGATGTCTTTGAAAATTGTTTTGAACTTGAAATTCCATAACCTTATATAGCACCCACTCTCACCCAGGCATATGGGCTTAGGGTGGGCATGTGGGTTCCACTTTCTATCCAAGGTGTGGTGAAAAGACCACAGTACTTGGAAGTATGAGAGACCTAGGTTTAAATTCCACATCTCCCACCTACTAGATCTGTGACATGTAAGCCAATCACAACCTCTCTGAGGCTCCATTTCCTCATCTATAAAACAGAGCTATTAATAGTTGCACTTCCTAACTCCCTGGCGTGTTGTGAAAGAAGATCTTTGCAAAGTTGGTGTTATTGTTACTATCCTAGGGTACAAAGAACTGAGATCATTTAACCTGAAGAAGAAAAGACAGAAGAACATTCAATAATGTTCTTCAAGTGTAAGAAATCACAGAGCAATCTGTCCCACTGTTTTTCATCTTTAAAGAAGCATCTAGGTGGCACAGTGGATAGAGCTCTGGACCTGGAGTCAGGAAGACCCAAGAGCTCTTCTTTGAGGTCAAGCTTGGTCAGAATAATTACAGTGTTTAGTTTCTATTCTTGGTTTTAGTTGTTTCTATTTGCATTGTTGGGGTCATTGTGTGTGTGTTGTTTTCCTGAATCCACCCATTTCATTCTGTCCTGGTTCATACTGGTCTTTCTATGCTTCTCCGAATTCTCGTCATCCATAGTTTCTTGTGTTAGTGTTCCACTGCATTCCTGTACCAAGACTTGATTGTTTATTTATTCCCCAAGTAATGAACATCAACTTTGTTTTCACAAAATTATTTCCTACCACAAAAAAGTCATTTGTGTTTATACCAGAAGAGAAAATGCCATAGACATAGTTGTATTTTGTTAAATGTTCTCCTCAAAATAACATGGTGAGTTGTGTAGTATAAGAATTATTGTTCCAATTCCAGATATGGGGAAATTGTAATTTGGGAAGATCAAGAAAGAGTCATTTAATCACTGTGAGAGCCAAGATTTGAACTATTTTCCCCCTCTAATCTAGTGCCCTTTCCGGTATCTCATACTGCCTCAACAATACTTTGAAGGCCCAGATCAGATCAAATCTGTTCTATGAAGTCTGCTGCATTACACCAGCCCAGGGTAATATTTCTTTCTTCTGAACTCTTAGAACACTTATTGTCAGTAGTAGCCATCTGTCATTTTCCATTTACCACTTTGTGTTGCTTGTTATCTTTTCACAGTCAAAAGGCATTTGTTAAGTGCTTACTGTGTACCAAAGCACTGGGGATATGAATAAAGGCAAAAACAAAAGCTCCTGCCTTCAAAGACTTCATACATTAATGAAAAAGAAATTTTTATCTAACTGTACATGCAAGACATAGACAGTGTAAATGGAGGTAATCTAAGAAGGAAGGTGTTAGTAGAAAACAAAGGGAATATTTAAAAATGAAAACATATATATATACATAGATGTGTGTGTGTGTGTGTGTGTGTGTGTGTAGGGGAGAACATCCTCCTACAAAAGACAGAATTTCAACTGACTCTTGAAGAAAGCCGGGGAAGCAAGATGGTGGAGGTGAGGGGGATAGCCAATTAAAATACCACAGAGATAAGAGATGGAGTGTTGTGCTCAAGGAACAGAAAGAAGGCCAGGGTCATTGGACTAGAAAGTATGTGGAAAGGAGCAAGGTATGAGAAGATTGGAAAGGTAGGAAGGGAGAAAATTATAAAGGCTTAAAAATCAGAGGATTTTATATGTGATCCAGGGCATAATAGGGAACCACTGAAGTTTATTGAGTAGAGGATGATATGTTCAGATCTGTACTTAACTTTGGCAGCTATGTTGAGAACAGATGAGGGTTGGGAGTGACTTGAATTAGGAAGACCAAGCAGAAGACCATTGCAATAGTTTAGTTGTGAAGTAATGTAGGCCTGCAAGCAGTGGCAGCTGTGTGACTGGAGAGAAGGAGACACATATGAAAGATGCTGTAAAGTTAGAAATGACAAGACTTGGAAATAGACTGGATATGTGGGATGAGGATAAGTGAAGAATCAAGGAAGGTACTGAGGGTTGGAGCCTAGGTGACTGGGAGGATGATGGTACCCTTAGAAATAATAGGGAAGATCATGAAAGGGGGGACTTTGACAGAAAAAAATAGCATATTTTGGACACATTAAGTTTTAAATCCAGCTTCAGATGTCCATAAAGGAGGTTGGTGATTACAGATTGGTGAGAGAGAGAGAGACAGAGACAGAGACAGAGAGACAGGGAGAGACAGAGAGAGAACACATATACGGATTTGGGAATCATCTGCATAGAGGAAATAATTAAATCCATGGGGGCTAATGAAAACACCAAGGGCAACAATATAGAAGGAGAAGAGAAGAGGGCTCAGGACAGAACCTTAGGGCACACTAGTAGTTTTTTTTTTTTCCTTGACTGACCGATTTAATAGTTGATAAATAACTGATGGTTTTTTCTTGAGGGCGGGGACCATGTTCTGCTTCTTTGTACCCTCCATAGCACCTGGCACACTGCCTGTGTATCCTAAGAGCTCACTAAATTTTCATTTGACTGAAAGACTTGGCTACTTACTGCTTGAATAAGGCTGGACTGCCCTAGGGGCCACTGGGATACATTCCCAATGACTTTTAAGGTAGCCTACAGTTTCCTGATGTACAGAGGGCAGGTAACTCTTGGGTTGATTCCAAGTTCCAGTTCTTTCCCACTTTTATCCCCACCAGTTAATAACCATGTAAAATTCTGCTAACTTCTGGTAGCTCCACCTACATAAAAGTACACTCACTCAGTAACTTACTCAGTAACTAAGGCTCTACCAATAACCTGGTATGGTAAGAGAAACATTACTCCATTTAGGCTAAGCTAATTGTTTTTTTCCTAAAAAGGCAATGAAACCATCATGGTGACTTAATTGGTCCAGGGAGATAAGTCCCAAATAGTTATGTCTATAATTCCTTAATTACCGTGTGATGGTTGTCTAAGGCATAAAAATCCCAGCACGTAATAAATCCAGGCATGTAATAAATCCAGGCACGTCAGAAATCCAGGGACGTCAGATTCATGATTAAGGGTAAGATTCAAGGTATCACTAAAGGGATACCCTGCCAACCAGGGGCCACTGTATCAAATGTAGAACTACGTCTGCCTGAACTGATGCTGTATCCCACACAGATGACCACCACTGCCATCATCATCACCTTAATACTAAGACCAAGACAAAATATGCTATTTTTGAAGGTTATCCCTGTCTTTTGTTTCTAAAACCCTGGTTCCAGGAGTAAGGGAAGTTTTCTCCAAAATCTCTAAAGCAGTCCAATGCGTTCTCCTCTTGTTGAATTTGATTTCTATTTCCTTTAACTTGCTTCAAACACTTACTGGTGAAGAGACTAATTCAATTTTTTGGTCATTTATAAAGTATCTACTATGTGCAAAGCATTAGGGCTACAAGGATCTTATAAAATGTCAGAGCTGAAAGAGCCCTTAAAGGTAATCTAATCCAACTCTCTTGTTTTACAGAGGAAGAAGGAAAAACCAAACAAACACACATTAAGGATAGCTCGGAGGAAGAATGGCAGCCAAGAGATAATTTTTTATTGTTGTTGAGTCATTTTCAGTCATGTCTGACTCTTTGGGAGTCCTTTTGTGATTTTCTTGGCAAAGATACTGGAGTGGTTTGCCATTTCTGTCTCCAGCTCATTTTATAGATGCAGAACTGAGACAAACAGGGTTAAGTGACTTGCCCAGGGTCACACAGCTAGGAAGTGTTTGAGGCCATATTTGAACTGACTCCAGGGCTGGCACTCCATTGTGCCACCTAGCTGTTCAAAAGAGATAATTTAGGATGTTATTAAGTTAATCCAAAGTAGAACTGATGGTGAGATCCACAGCTAGAATGATAGCAGTGATGGTGGAGTGTAGGGCTGGATCTGAGAGACAATGTAGAGACAGAATCAAGTACATATGGGAACCAGCTAGAACCAGTGTGGAACAAACAAAACTTTGCCACAGGGCATGGAACAACCAAACACAGTCCACCACCCCCAGGGTCCTAGCATTTTGTCACCCATCCATGGGACCTGCAATATTCCCCAAATTATTAGGAATGAGAAGGCCAGACCCTGTAATGGACAAGCTTATCTAGCTCTCCTCCCTCATGCAATTGCACATACAGTTAAGCTATTCTCTACATCACTGCCACTGCTAAAAGCTGAATTTTCCCCAGGCACAATAATTCCTACTTTTGACTCTTTGAATCAAAATAATGAGAGAGAGGGAGAGAGAGAGAAGAAAAGAAAGAAGGAAGGAAAGAAAGGAAGAAAGGAAGAAAGGAAGAAAGGAAGAAAGAAAGAAAGAAAGAAAGAAAGAAAGAAAGAAAGAAAGAAAGAAAGAAAGAAAGAAAGAAAGAAAGAAAGATAGAAAGAGAGGCGGGAAGGAAGGAAAGAAGGGAGGAAGGAAGGAAGCAAGGAAGGAAGGAAGGAAAGAAGGGAGGAAGGCTGGAAGGCAGGAAGGAGGGAAGGGGAAGGAGGTAGGAAGGAAGGAAGGAATAAAGAAACAAAGAAAAGAAACCTTAGTTATATAAAATGAGAACTCTTAGGATCATAAATTTAGAGCTAGAAAAAAAGAGAAGACAATGATTTAAATCCCCTAATCTTATAGATGAGGAAACTCAGGTACAGAGTCAGGGACAGCTAGTAATTGGATGAAATAGGACTTAAATTCAGGGCTTCTTGACTTCAATTTCAGTGCCTTATCCATTTTGCCATATTGCCTCTTCTTAAATAAAGGTGAATGTTTGGTTTTGGTAATAAATATCAAGTTGTATTGCTTATACCAACAGTGTTGGCCAGCCATAGACTTCAAGGACGGGGGAACTCCTACCCAAAGGCTGTGCCTTTCCTGATTCAAATATGAAAGTGAAAATGCAAGTTAATGGAATCTTTTTCAGTCACTGTGTGCTTTAGTCCAATGTAAGTATCTTATTTTATCCAAACTAGTTTTTAACAAAATCAAGAGGGTCTAGAAATCTCCCTGCTCTGCTCTTCTGAACTCATGGACTAGAAGGAGTGAAATGGAGCATGTTGAATAGCTGTCTTCTTTGCTGTGTTCCTCAGGCCAGTCACACTCAGCTGCCTGGGAATAAGTCTAGTCCAACCTGTCTATAAAGATCCTCTTCTGTCTTAATGGCTCTAATGCATTGAAGCCAAATAGGCTTAGGGAACAAGAACTAAGGTTGGGTTGCCTCTGGTACCACCAGAAGGGCAAAGGCCCGTTATATTTTCAAATGAGGGGATACAAGAGGGGAAATGTTTTTTTCCAAGGATATTTTCTTTAAAAAAAAAAGGGGGAATCCCCCACACACAATTTCCACCTGTTTCCTATGAACAAATCAAATACATCCAAGTTGAGGGTCTTTTTGCTCCTATGTTAAGGGGAACATAGTACTATAAAGAGCACTAAACTTGACATCAAGACACCTGGGTTCTAGTCCCAGATCTTTTATGTTTTAGCCTGTGTCTGTGGTCAAGTCACTTAATTCCTCTGAATCTCAGTTTATTCATCTGTGAAAAGTGGGCGTAAAAATGCCTTACCTCCCAGGACTGATGAGGGGAAAGGGTTTTGTAAATCTTCACCACACTCTAGACATGAGTGTTTATATCATTACTCTCTCTCTCTCTCTCTCTCTCTTTCTCTGAAATTGGCTAAGTGCTTTCTGTTCTCTAGCTTTCTGTTTCCTCATCTGGAAAATGAAGGGATTAGACTGATGATCTCACAGTTGTCCTATGCTATATCCTCTGTTTAAAAATATTCTCATTTTGTCATCAAAAACACAAACATTTAAAAAATAATAGCTTTTACATAACATTTGCTATGTTCCAAGCACCATAATAGATATTTTACAATGATTATCTCATTTGACCCTCACAACAACCCTAGCGGGGAGAGGTAAATGGCATTATTATACCCATATTACAGATGAGGAAACTGAGGCAAACAGAGTTGAAGTGACTTGCCTGAGGCATATTGCTAATAAGTATCAGAGCCCAGATCCAAATTCATGTCTTTCTAACTTCAGGCCTGGCATTCTGTGCCACCTACCTTCCCCAATAAACAAAGAACAGAAAAGAGTCCATATGAAAGCATAAACTTCTATTAACGTACAGTAATGCATAGGATATGCCATTTTACAAAGTGATAAAATTGTCCCATTTGTGTCCCCTTCTGAACTTCTTTTTTATTTCTTCTGTGTATTTTTCTTTCTTTTTTTGCTTTTTTATTCCTACCCACTAACACCCTCTCCCTTCTATAGAAGCCCTCCCTTGTAACAAGTAAGCATAGTTGAACAAACACGTCAACACGTTGACCATGCCTCAAAATGTATGTATGGTTCATTCTTCATGTCTAGTCCATCACCTCTCCGCCAAGAGGTAGTTAGTAGGCTTCATCATCAGTTTTCTCAAGCTCTTTGTCCTCTGACCTATGACTTTGGCTAGAGCTGCATGGATTGGATGTTTACACAACCTGAATTCACCAGTTCCTTCCTTGCAGCTCCATCCTTCCCTCTATTTGGGCAGATGTAGATCTGTCGTCTATATCATGAAAGAAAGGCAATGGGGTTTTAAGGGCCAATAGCATAGACCTTCATATACAAATGTCTTTTTCTAGGGAGGGAGGCTGACATGTTCCTGGCTCAGGGGAACCAGATGCTCTGGTTGTCAGAAGGGACTCCTAACAAAACAAACACACAACCCAATAGTTCCTCCTAGTCTCATCGGGATCCTAAGATTTCATCAGCTTCCCTGCTTAAATCATCAAGTTCTGTTTTCACTTGGTGTTATAACTTAATTAATGCCTTTGACTGAAGGCAGAATGCACGCATCTTTTTACCTGATACTTTAAACAGAACAGTAGACTTCAGATACCAACGCCCTCTTAGAGGGTGGGAGGAGAGGGATCAAGTACTATAGCCTTCCTGGGTGCTAGGGAATAGTGCAGAGGACTTTAAGGGTCAGGAGGAGAATTGATGTCACGCATCATTGTTGTAAGCCCTTTTCTTCCTAGACTTCTCGTTTCAGGTTCTTATTTCTTCCTGGTCTAACAAGGCTGTTTAATATCTGCTGGCAGCCAACTGGGCCAAATAACCCTTTGTAATCTCCGCCTTTCACCTCAGGATCCCAAAGCACTCTACACACATCAGGTAACTAATCCTCCAAACAGCCCAGTGAGGTAAATAGCATTAGCTCCAGGCTTTAGATGGGCAGGGTGCCTCACACAGTTTTGAATTATGTCACAGAGGCTCAGCAAGATGGATTTGAGCAGACCATAAAGACAATTATAGGACTAGCCCATGAGGATTAAATAAGGCTCATTCATAGGTCAGCATAAGATTTGCAGGTCAAAGTGACCTAAGGTATCATCTAATCTTATAGCTAAAGTAATAGCAGATACCTAGAGAGGGCAAATGACTTGGCCACCATCACAAAGTAAGTAACTGAGGTGGAATTAAAACGTAAGGGTTCCAAATTCCAAATCCGATGTTCTTTGCACTATACCACCCTCCAGCAAGACAAGGACCAACATGTGGAAACCTGCTTGGGTTCTTAAAGGGATTTTGTTCTTGGAGAAGAAAGTGATATACCTTGGAGTACCCAGCCTTACCAAGGAGACCTAGTTCATTTTATTTTGTTTAAGTAGGGGCCCTGAATGTCCACTATAAAGGAGGAAGAAATTAGAATTAAAAGAAAGATTCCTGAGATTTATTTCAAAACAACAACAAAAACAACCTTATCTGTGATTTAAGCAGTTTCCAGAGCTTCCAAACAGGGACTCCTCCTACCAAAACATATCCTTAGTTTCTCTGCAATTTATAGCCTTAGAGAATTGCCTGGGGCACTGAGAGTTCCTGTATCTTGCCCCAAACAGGCAGTATGTAAACTGAAATGGGAAAGGAGGTTGGCAAACAAAAGCAACAGTTATTGAATAAGTTGGTCAATCAATTTCAGCAAGCTTTTGTGAAGAGCTTTCTATGAAAAAAGGCAATAAACCAAGCACTTGGGATAAAGAAGTAGGTATTGCATAGATCTTGCTCTCAAGAGTCTTACAGGCTAATCTGGGAGATAAGGGAGGACAAATGCACATGCTAAGTAATTGCAGTGGATTGAGTGCTGGGTTTGAAGTGAAAAAAAAAACACCTGTTTTTGAAATCCTGCATCTAACATTTACTAGTTATATGACCATGAACAATTCACTTAACCTCTCTGACCCTCCTTTTCCTAATCCATAAAACAGGGTGATTATGTCTCATGGGGTTTTGTGAGGCTTCAGTGAGATAATATATGTAAAGTGATTTACAAAGTCCTATATGAATGACAGTAATTATTAACCATGATATAAGAAAGTGTGAGATAAATGCATTGGAGAGGATCATGTAAAGTTCATGGAGAAATGTGAGGAAGAAAGGTCACTTTCACCTGGTTGGGGAGAGGAGAGGTGCTTAGGGGAAGCTTCCTAAAGACATCTGAGTTGAGACTTAAAAGAAGGGAGGGACATCAAAAGACAGATGAGGGAGAGTCTATTCCAGGCATGAGGGATAGAAGGAATAAAGTCATGAAGACAGGAGGGCACAGAATGAAAATGTGATTAAAAGTAGTAAGCCAATTTGGCTAGTTTGATATAAAATTTAACACTGAATGCCAGGATTAGTATTACATACTTCCTTAGATAATCATTGCATAGCTTCTGAAGGTTTTAGAGTAGAGGAATGATGTAAGCATGGCAATGCTTTAAGGAGATTGTTCTGGTAGTGGTATGGAGGGTGGGTTAGAGAACAGACAAACCCAAGGGAGGAAGACCAAGTATAACCCTGTTATTATACTCAGGGTGAGAAAACAGGAGGGCCTGAATCTGGGTGGTTATGGTAAGAGTACAGAAGAATGGTTGTGTTCAAGAGAGGTAGAAGAGTTGGCAATTGATTAGATGAGGAAGGGGTAAAAGAGAAGAAAGAAACAGAGAACTTCAATGTTTTAAGTGTGGGTTCCTATGAGGAGAGTGGTGCTAAAAATGGGTGAGTTAGAACTGGAGGATGGTTTAGTTGGAATTGATGAGTTCAGCTTTGGACAAGTTGAATAGTAATAGGACATCCAGGTTGAGGTACATGAAAGGAGAGGCATTTTGGAGATCCATTTCACATCTGCATAGATGTGAAAAGTGAAGCCCTTTGAATGAGATCACTGAGGGAGTGTAGAAAGGAGAAAAGGACCAGCACAGAACTTTGGAATACACCTGTGATTAAGGTGTGGAAAGAGGATGGGGAGTCAACAAACAGATCTGTGAAACAACTAGAGTCCTGGGAGAACCACAAGAGCTCAGTGTCACAGAAACCAAGGAGAGTCTATCAAAAAGGAACCCAGTGTCAAATGGTACAGAACAGTCTTTTTTGTTTGTTTTGGTTTTTTTTGATTTGGTTATGAAGTTTTCTGTTTCAACAAGAAAGATAGGGGTTAGGGTTTTAAGCTTGAGCAAAGACCTAGTTGAACAACTCCAATTAGTTATACACAGACACACAGGTCAGCTTTGGGAATGAAGCTGAGTTTATTTCAAAATCAAGACAATTATTACTTTTTTTTTGGTCATAGGGAAAATAACCTCTCTTCCTCTCTCCCATTCCATTCCTAGTTCAGTGAAATATCTAATGAATTAGATCTTATTGCCTGAATGTATATGCATTGTTGTGATGATCAGGCAGGCAATGTACTGAAGAAAGAAATTTAGATACAGAGGACATTGGCTCAAATCTCAGCCATTCCACATATTATCTATGTGACCTTGGGTAAGTCACTTAAGCTTTTTGAAGTCAGCTGTCTCATGTGTAAGAGAAGCTGGACTAGATAACTTTGACGGGTCCTTCCAGTTCTAAATCTATGATTCTAGGATCCTTAGTTGATCCTTTCACTCTAATAGGACTCATCTTCTTAGCCTGACTGGGTAAGTTGTAGCACCCTGTTAAAAAAAAATACAAGAAACTATTTCATTTTAATTTTTAAAACAGTAATTATAGGTCTAAAGTTGTCAGCTACCTGCAATTCAGGATTCTGATTTTTTGAGTCTTCAGGAATCAGTTCAGACATTATTTCCAAAATTCACAAATGCTTCTGTGCCCCAGTTCAGATGACTTCAGAGTGTAGTGTGGTCAGACATGCCATGGATTTGGAGACAGAGGATCTGAATTCAAATTCCAGGCCTGTCACTCACTACCTGTGGGACCTCAGGAGAATCATGTAATCTCTGTGAATTTCAGTATCCTCATCTACAAAATGAGAGAACTGCACAAGATGGTCTGTCTCTTAGGTCTTTTCCAGCTCTCAAACATCCCTGTCTTAGGCACAGATCCAAGGAAATAAGAGTCTCCACTCTACATTGTTAATGAAGGGCTGTCCCTTGCTTGCCAAGGGTGTAACTCCCTTGATGCTTCTTGCTTGTTGAGAAAGTCAGAGCTCTGATTGGCTCATGAGGAAGTATTGTAAATAGCTCCTACCCTATCCAGATGGAATGTCCTATTAGGGCTTCTGTTAATGGGCATGTTCTCTCCTAGCTTTACAAACAAAATACCTTTGGCTTAGTTTTGAAATGAACTCAGCCTTACCTCAAGGTCTAACTTGTGTTCCTGCATTTAATTAATTGGGCTTGCAGTTGATAAATCATCTGATTTGCACAAACAATTAAGTGTAATTAGTTGGGCGCACACAGATGTTCTTATAATCTATTATATGTGGCAACTGTGGCCAAACAAAATGAGAATAGCATTTCCAAATCTGCTCCTACTGGGTCTGCTACATTTGCTGCTAACAATCTGCAACACAGAACAGATGTATTTCTTCTAAAGACTGGATTTTATTACAAGAGTTCCATTTATCCTCTTGGTGCCAGCACAAGGTACCCATGTGACTGTCTCTCCCAGAAGGCTTCTGAAGCTGGCCTGCTAAGGTAGAAACAGTTGAAGGACCCGGGTTTGAATCCCTCCCCCATTTTACAGGAGTGGAGCTGAAGGCCTAGAGAGGGTGTACAATTTGCCCAAGGTTACCAGAAAGTTGAAGAACTACTATTTGAATCATGGGATCGTAGTTTAGAGCAGGAATGAAGCATAGAGACCACAGAGTCCAATGCTCTCAATTGACAAATAAGTAAACTGAGGCACAGAAAGGTTAGGTGACTAGGGTCACCTAATGTCTGAGAGGGTCATCCTGGTTTCCAAATCCAGCACTCTGTCCTCTGTTCCATGCTTCCTCTGACAACCTAGGCCATCTGGCTCTAAATCCAAAGCACTTTCCACTATGCCACACTTCAGAGTCAAATAAACTGAGGTCCACAGTAGAATTCATGCTCTGCATTACCTGTATGACCTTGGGCAAGTCTCTTCCCTTTGCTGGACTTTTTTCTTCCTCCATAAAATGAGGAACTTGACCTAGATAATTGCCGGGATCTCTTGTAAAGCATGTCTGCCCAATATAAGTTTTTGATTTGAACTTTATAGCCTCTGGTTGTTTATTGCCTGGGAATCATTTCCAACTCTTTAAAAAGAATCGGCATTGAAGGCCTTTTTCTAATAAAGGCCCTGTTGTTTTATGAGGAGAGTAGTAGGTGCTCTGTTTGTCTTTCCAATGAACTGATTCTTTGATATTTTCCCTGTGTGTGAGAATTATAAAGAAAAAATGGGAAAAGACTTCAATGTGATAATAACACATTAGGCCCCTTTGTAGAGGAGCATAAAGTCTTCCATGTGTTCATGTGGCTAATATGTTTGTAGTTTATGGTGATACTGGTAGGCTGTGAGAAGGAGCTGTTAGCCTGGCTCCCTGGGAGGTGTTTCCTCCTGTCATCTCTCCTCCCCCAACCACCATCACCCCGCCCTGTAGAGACCATTAATAGGCCTCCTTGTGTAAAGTTGCCAGCAGAAGCTGGGGCAGAAGATCAAAGTTCCCCCAAAGTGGATAAAAGGGAGGCTTGCGAGGCTGTCTGCTGAGGCAAGGGCTGCTACAGATGTTGGAGCCCACAGTGTCTTCATCATTTGGGGTTCAAGGGGTCTCGGGCCAGCAGGACCAAAATTCTCATTAAAAAGATGAATAGAAATGAAGGATGAGAGAGTAAAGCAAGCACTCCCCGAGCCGGGCTTGGGGGAGCTGTCATGTCTCTCTCCTCACTGAGATTTGGTTTTGGTCTCTTCCCAGAAAAGCAAAGCCCAGAAGCAAGAAAGAACACCCAGTCTAATACACATCTGAGAAACAATGTGCTCCATAGAATCCCTATCAAGTGGTTTTCCTTTCAACCACCAGGAATGTAGGGCTTGTTCATCAGCAATTACTTATTTAGTACTACTCTGTGCTGGGTGCTGGGTGCTGGGTGCTGGGCTCTGTGCTAAGGCTGCAAAGAGAAAATGAGACCTGTTCTCTGCCTTCAAGTAGTTTGAGTTTTATCAGGAAAAATGTCATGTACATACATACATATATGTATATTTACATGTATACATGGTTGAGCTAAGCTTTGCAGGAAAGAACAGGTCTAAGAAATGGGGTGGGGTGGGGGAGAGGGTGTAGATTCCAGGAATGAAGCTTGGACAAAGGGACAGAGATAGGAAGGGTCTGTGAAGACCTATAAAAAGGCCAGTTTGGATGGAATGTAGAATATAGGAAGAGGAGTGATGCATAATATGACTAGAAAGACAGATTGGAATCAGGTTGTGAAGGGTTTTAAATGCCAAACAGAGGAGTTAGCCAGTCAACAAGTCAGTCAGCAGGCACTCACAGGAGGAATTTATCTATAGCAGATGTCTTGCCATCTGTCCTGGCATTTCTTCCCTTCTTGACACCAGGACCAGTGACTTTAGACATGGACTTTCAGAAACACACACACACACACACACACACACACACACACACACACACACACACCATACATCCTAGTAGTGAAATTAATCTACTCAGTTTGCAGATTCCATGTTGGGGCTAAACTGATCTGATTTGTGAGCGAAAGAAAACTCACCTAAACTACCATATCTAACCAGCCTCAGGACACATTTCACATCCATTCTAGCCATCGACCAGGAAACCAACGTTTCCCAATGCGTTCATCTTGATTTCTGCCTTGCTGCCTCACGTGTAATCCTCCTCCCCCTCTTTCCACATTTTACTCTTATAATCTCTAGATAATCTCCATATCAACTCTCTAAATCATATTAATTTCATCATTGCTACTGGAAATCCATGAAAATAGACTTCTCTATGGCTCCATTCATAATCCCTATGACTGCTAACTAAAACTCCCTTCTGGCTACTGCTGTCCTATATGTCTTATCTCCTATTAAAATGTAAGCCCCTTGAATTCAGGGACTGTCTCACTGTTGTATTTGTATCCCCAGCCCCAACCTATACCTGGCACATAGTAGGTATTTGATAAACGTTGGTTCATCCATCTGTTCATCCATTTCCTTGAAGACTTTGCAGTGACAGAGAAGCCATTACTTCCCCAGGTAGCTCATTTCAACTTGAGACAATTTTATCGGAAAAACTTCCTTCTGTCAAGCCTTAATCAACCTTTCTGCAACTTTCTCACATTGCTCCGGATTTACTCCTTTGGGACTGATCGGAATAAGTCTAATGTCTTGTCTAAATGACAATCATAAAAACACTTCCATATCTCATCTTTGAGTATGAAGGTTCTAAGCTCTTGTTGCCCCCTACTCCTTATTAGCTATGTGACTTTGAACAAGAACCTGTTACTCAGTTACGTCATCTGATGGAGGGGGTGGGGCTAAGTAGTGCAAAGCAGGACTTATAATCTGAGGACTTGGATATGATATGATATGATATGATGTGATATGATATACCATATGATACAACATAATACATAGTATGATGGCATAATATACCATACTGCAATGATATAATACAACATAACATAATGTGAGGCACTATAATATAACATAGCATAATATAATTTAAATCAAATGGAATAATATTTTTAAAGCACTTAGCACAATACCTGGCACATAGTAAGTGCTATATAAAAGGTAGTTATTATTATTTTTGCAATATAATATAATGTAATATGTTATAATACATTGTATTATGTTATAATGTGTTATATATTCTATTGTTATATTATTATATATTATGTTTATTATATAATATAATTTAATATATTATGTTATGTTTGTAACAACAATGTTACTCGCAGCTACTGTGGTTGTGTAATGCCAATAACACCAGCACACAGAAGGGCTGCTAGCACAGGTCCTTTGATCTGCTTTTCTAAGGAAAGCAACTTTAAGGGGCTTACAATCTCACTTTATTTAAATATACATATATCATTCACTTAGTTCAAGGGAGAAAGTCAGCACCCTGAACTTCAGAGAAAGTAGAAACAGAAATTACAAGCAGAAATTATATAGAGCAAATAACACAAATCAGGAGACAGGCTTCTAGCTGTCTGACCAAAGCTATACGTACATAGTTACCAGAGAGAGAAGCACCAACATCTGGTTTTTCAAAACCAGGGGGCTCTTAATGACTACCCAGAGTCTATACACCAATATTCTTCCAATGAGTGAGTCCCAAACACAAAATGATAACTTGAGAGTATATATATGTACTTCTTCAGGGTCAGAAGGCTTCACACTTCTTGAGGCCTTCATACCTCTCATGACCTAATTAGCAAAAGGGTACAGTCCTTCCTGCAAACAAAGGCAAGACTCAATCAAAGGTACTTGATTGCCTTAGTGCTGAGAAGTACTCCAAAACAAAAGACAACAAAAAGTTCCACTTTGCTTGCCATTACAATGTTATAAAAATAACAAACAATAACTAGTATTTATGTAGCACTATTATGTGCCAGGTTCTGTGCTTTAACATATTATCTCATTTGATCCTGGGAGACAGGTGCTTTTATGATCCTATTTTATAGTTGAGGAAACTGAGGTAAACAGAGCTTAAGTAACTTGTCCATGGTCACAGAGATAGTAAATATCTGTGACTGGATTTGAACTCAGTTGTTGCTTACTGCAGACCCAGTGCTTTATCTACTGTACCACCTAGCTACCTTGATTTGACCCTTATCAGCTATGTGACCATAGTCAAATAATTTAACTTCTCTGAGCATCAGTTCCTTCATTTGTGAAAAGGGGATAAATAAAAAATGGACCTATTTCACAGGATTGTCATAGAGAAAGCTCCATAGAAACCTTGAAATACTCTACAAATGCCCAATATCTATAAAATATGGGACCCATCCTTCCATTGATCTGCAACTGCCTTCTTTGTTATTGTTTAATTTATAGCTAAAATTCCAAGATTGTTATGATTCAGCTTCTGAAGAAACATATCCATTCATTGGACAAGGATCTCATATCAAACTAAAGTTTATAGAAAATAGAAACACATTGTGATTCTTAGCACCCTCTGTCTCCTTTTCCACCATTCTGCCAGAGTCACTGAAGGAGCAGGAGGGGATAGCACAGAACTTGGGGCCATTTTGTATTTGTCTTTGTTTCGTGTGTTGTCATGGCAAAGAATTCATCGCTAGGTGACCAGCCAACTGGTGATATGCCCCTCTGTAGTTAGCTTAGTTGGCACTCAGGAAACAGCCTTAGTCTGTTGGTGAGGCTGTACTTAAAGCTTTTTGAACACAGTAGAACTCACCAGAGTTTATACTCTGATGGCATCTCTTTTAGCCTATACTCTACTGGCTTAGCATTTGAGAACCTACATTCATCTCTATATCATAATGAGGAATTGGAATAGGACTTTGTGGAGGGAAAAATGAGTTGAACAAAAGGGGAAGAGTGGACAAGAGTGCCTTCAGGAAATTGCCCATGCTCAATACGGCAATAAGAGCACAATTTTCAATACCAGTATTCTACGAAGGTTGCTATATATCGGTGAGATATGAAATACAGCAGTCTCTGAAGAATTGTAAATGCATATCATGGAGAGGGCAATGGTAAGGTTTATGGTGGGTGTGAGCAGGCTGTAATCAATGAAAAACTTTGAAGAAGATGAGTAGGAAAAAACATAACCAAAGAAATGTATGACATAAAGAGATGAGATGGTGATATTTTGAGGATAAGAGATGACAAGTGGGTAGTGTTCCTTGGTAACTTCTTAATGTCAGTAGAAATCAAGGAAGACTTCCAGTTTGTTACATGAACACACTCTGGCTAATTTATAGAAGGATATGGACAGGCATGGATAAGTCGTGATCTATGTCATTGGCAAAAACTCCAAATTTGATGAAAACCCAGATTCATTTTTAGTATTTGTAAAATGGAGGGGGTGGTAGTAATGACAATATACCTCCCATGCCTGAAAGCAGGTTTACAGGATGATATCATCTATTAAGCTCCCTTTAAGATCTGGGATTCTATGAAATTAGTGTGGTCTACAAAGACCTTTGTACCCCTTAAATAATGGCATTTTGATAGTACACACAAAAAGATTCATTAAACTATTAATTACTAGGTGCCTATCAGCAATGCACATGCATTATTGGAGATGCCAAGTGGAATAGGACAGAATCACAGAATCCAAGGGTTAGAAGAGAACTCAAAGACCATTGGGCCAATATGTGCCTGGCCAAGAATCCCTTCTCAACAATCTCAGTATTCAGGGTGGCCCACTTCCCTTTTGGACAGATCTCATTGCTAATAAGTGTTTCCTTACATCAAGCTGAAACCTGTCTCTGCCACTTATATCCATTGCTCCTAATTCCATCTCCTGGGACCAAGCAAAATAATCTAATCGCTCTTCTAGATGCCAGCCCTTCCAACACTTTTAGAGACAGCTACAATGCCCTCCCTAAGTCTTTTCCTTTCCATGCGAAGCATTCTTTATTCCTTTAACTGATCCATAGGTAGTATGATCTTGAGGTCCTTCACCTTCTTCAGGATGCTTTCCAGTGACCCTTTCAAAATATGATTCTGAGACCTGTTTATGTCTGACCAGGGCACAATTAAGCAGCATTTATAAGACCATCATCTCCTTTCTGGACATTCTTTCTCTTTAAATGAAGTCTGTGATCTCATTGGCTTGGGGGACATGGGGCCGAGCATGGTGCTAAATCACACATCATCATAGAGATGAGTGCTAAGACCATGGGAATAAAGGAAATGACTAAAGCAGAAAGAAGAGTCAGGAAAAAATCTTAATCAAATCAAGTCAGCATTGGAGACAGAAAAAAAAATAAGAAAAATCACATGACTAGGTAAATGTAGTTTCTCCAAAGGAAAAGGAGGAGAGAGAGCATCTAAGAGGTGAGAATCATCAGAAAAAGTATAGAGGAGATTAAAATAAAATGTCACTGGATTTAGCAGTCCAGAGACCAATCTGGCAATTCAGAGAAATTGCTGACTCAACAGTTTCAGCCCAGTACAATCAGGGTGGGGCACAAGGAAGATTGCAAGGGTGAGAAGGGAGTATGTAGTAAGGAAGTACCCAGCCACAGGCTCTGGAGGTGCACATGGTCAGTCAATCTTTGAAAATGAATTATTCTGTAAATAACAGTAGTTAGGGCAAAAGCATCAAAAGAAGCATTTTTTAAGATTAGAGAAACCAGAGTATGCTTATAGGCAGATGGGAAGTGGGCAGGGGAAAGAAGAAGAATGAAGATGCCTGGGAAGAGACGACTGGCTAGAGCAAAGCCCTAGAGGGGGTGGAGGAGGATGGGATCAAGGTCAAAGAGCCGGGGGTTAGCCTTAGCGAGGAGCATCAAAGAACCACAGAATGTCCACTCCCTCCTCATTTTCAGTTTCTGAGGAAGAGGAGGCTGCTCCTTACCAAGGCAAACTCCTCCACTTATTTGTGCTTCTGATCTCTCCTGGGAGTTTGCCACTTCAATAATTTTCCATTTCTCAATTTTATGCACTCTACATTCCAGCCAGACAGTCCTATTAGTATTTCCCCAAATCAGGCACTTCATCACTCATCCCTCTGCCTCTCCTGTGCCCTTCCCCCATCTCTTTAAGCCCCAGAATGTGCTCCTGCATCCCTTCTATCTCTTAGAAGCTTTACCTTCCCTTACAACTCAGCTTGGATGCCTCTTCCTATATACCACCTTTCCAGATCCCTCCAGCTGTTAGGACTCTCTCCTTCTTGAAATTACCTTGTATTTAGTTACCTGTGTATAGGTTGTATCATCCCAGTAAAATGTAAATTCTTTGAGGGCAGGGACTTACTCACTTTTGCCTATGTGTCTCCAGTGCCTTATCACATAGTGATTGTTTAATTACTAAATGTTGATTGAATTAAATTAGGAAGCTGAAGCCTAATGGTATGAAGGGAGCTAAGCTAGAGCTTGAACCCATGCCTTCTGACTCCAAGTCTTATACTTCCCTCCCCCCATTACACAATAGTTCCTCCTACACTAAACCACCTCTAAGATGAGAGGAGAGATGGCCTGATGATGCTGAGGAGTTTTAAAGACTGGAGAGGTGGAGGGTGTTGAGGGAACTCTTGTTGAATGACATTATGCTTATCAACAAAACAGAAGATTAAATCAACTGTTGCAAATAAAGATGTAATTGGGCCCTGAGAAGAGATAACTGGAGAAATAGAGTTAGTCCCCAGATGGTCTCTAAGAACCCTTCATACTATAATAATATCTGAGTCCATTACAAAAGGCAGTATGTGATAAATGTCTAAGAGAGGTATAAAGTTCTATGGAAGTTCAGAGAAGGATGTGCCATAGTAACAGGTCATCAAAGGTGACCATGAGTTCTTAAGGGTTCTGCTAGCAGATCCCAGATTCTAGAAAGTCCTTGTAAGTGGGCCAGACTTTGTGTCCAGCAATGGACTGTATACTTGTTGTCTGAGGACCAGCCTAGCTGAGTGGAGAGACTTTCATCACCAGAAAGTTGGCCATCAGGGGATTGTATTTTTTTTTTCAGCATTTCATGAAGCTTCTACTAAGGTGTGTGTTGTTCAGCATTTTTGTCAATTACATGTCTGTAGAAAGATGACATATTTATAAAATGCATGGATGACACAAGGTTGGGAGGGATAACTGACATGGCGGGTGACTCAGGACTCAAACAGTCCTTGACAAGTTAGAACAATGGGCTTAATCTCATAAGATGGTATTTAATAGAGATAAATGTAAAATCCTATGCTTGGTTTCAAAAAGTCAACTGAACAAGAACATGATGGGGGAGAGGTGGTTAGGCAGTCTTGAGAAAAGAATCTAGGCAGAGGTAAAGATGATCAGTGGGCTGTAAATTCAAAATGAATTGACAATGCGACATAGCCATCAAAAGAAAGCTAAAGAATTGGGGCGGGGGGCAGGAAGGAGGGAGGGTAGAAATAGACCTGTAATTTCATTGGTATTGGGTCAACAGTATAGGGTTGGCTCTCAGGTCAATACTGATTCTGGGGCACTGAGAAGTGAAGTGCCTTGCTCAGAATTGATCACCCAGTCAATACACATCAGAAAAGTAGGACCTGAAATTAGGTCTTTCTGAGTCTGAGGTTCACTCACTATTCACTGTACCATGTTGCTCTTCAAAGCATTCTTATGCATTAATAGATAAATCATATCCAGAATGTGAGAGATGATAGTCCTGCTTTACTCAGTGTACAACTTGGGGGATAGGGTGAAGGGAATAAACGTTTAAGCGCCTGCTATGTGCCAGTCACTGTGTGAAGGGCTTTACTAACATGATCTTATTTGAACCTTACAGGAACTCTGTGAAGAAGGTATAATTACTATTTCCCCTTCACAGATAAGGAAACTGAGGCAGTATGAGGTTTCATGGTCACACAGCTGTCTGAGGCTGGATTTGAACCCAGGTCTGTCTACTGCAACCCCAGTGCTCTATCCACTGCACTACTTAGATGCCCAGCATCTGGGGTATAGTGTTTAATTCCAGGCGCTGCCTTTTAGTTAGTCAACAAGCATTGATTAAGCACCTAGTGTACATCAGGCCTTGGGCTAAGCAACGGAGAACAGTGGGAAACTGAAGAGCATTTAGAGGAGTCTGATCAAGATGTTGAAGACTAGAAACCATTCCATATGACACTCATTGGAAGGAACTTCTGTTGTCCAACTATTTGTGACCCCATTTGGAGTTTTCTTGACAAAGACACTGGAGTGGTTTGCCATTTCCTTCTCCACCTTATTTTACAAATGAGGAAACTGAGGAAACAGGGTTAAGCGACTTGCCCAGGATCACACAGCTGGTAGATGTCTGAGACCAGATTTGAATAGATAAGTCTTCCTGATTCCAAGCCCAGCTCTATCCACTGTGCCACCTAACTTGGAGAAATGTTGGGGTTAGAGGCATTACATTATAACTGTCTTTAAGCATCTGACATAGAGATTTGCCTTTTTTTTCTTTTTCTCCTTGGCTTCAGAATATGAGAGGGGACTAGGACCACTGATTAAAAAGTGCAGTGAAATAGATTTTTACTTCATCTAATGAAGTAGTCTAAATTAAAACGGTGTAAAGGACTTTCTCTGAAGGCGCTGTTTTCTGATGTTCTAAGTCTTCAGGCAAGGGCTGGTTGATCGCCTACCAAGGATCCTGTAGGGGAGCTACCTGGTTGGGTCCTAATTGGACCAAATGTCTGTTGAGAATATTTCAAGTTCTGAGATTCTGGGATTTTCTAAGCGCTGTGGATTTTGCATCGATGGAGTGGGTGCTCACGTGAATCCTTGATGCAGCTTTCACCAGTGACCTTGCAAACTAAAAGGCTTTCACCCAAAAGGGGAATCGGAGCTCACACCTTTAGGCTCCCTGTATTTGTATCTCCTGAGATTCGGCAGAACCAGTTCGTTTTCTGAAACTGAGGGACGAAGCCTAATTCACCTAGCCTAGCCTTCCACTCAGAGCTGTGTTCTCCTCATGGTGAGCCCACCAGTGTCCTATAGCCTGGCAGCCACTTTGACACAGAGCAACCTTCTCCAGCCTCCCCCTTGGCAGGCATGGGGCAGGGAGACAGCTGCTGGATGGGTTTTTCCTGCCCTGTCCCCCTAATGACAAGCGGCTAGGGCGGATTCCGCAGACAACAAGACTGCAGTCTAGAAGCCGGGCAGAACGACAAAGCAATAAATCATTAAAAGAAAAAATCAGCCCTCAGATCACTTCCTTTCTGGAGTTGCAGCCTGATGCGTCACAGGAGGAAGAGATTTATCAGCACTTGGCCAGAAGCCCTGTCTTCCTGAAATCCCCAGGCTCCGAGCAGGTTGAACCGAGGCAATTTCTGGGAAGCCTCGGGAGCCGGCACAGCGAGTGCAACTTATCGGGGGCTGAACGAAAAACGGAGGAGAGTGACTGGACATGGGTAGGAGACAGAGGCCAAAGAATCCAAGCCAAAAATAAAGAGCTCCAAAGCCTCATTGAAACTGCCTCCCCGGAATCCGCGGAATATTGCCCTCTAATCAGCTAATCAGGATAAATTGTTTGTAATTAAGCATATCTCAGGGCTCACTGGCTGTAAGGAGGAGGAGGGAAGGAGAGAAGCAAAACCTTCCAGGCTCGTGACAGTCAGGACTCTCTGGGAGGTGCAGGAGGCTTGGGGCTAATTAGAGGCATTCTCCCCCGGGGATGGGAGGTGTCACGATCTATGCAATAGACACCCCTCCGCGTGTCATTTCCCATGTAAAAAGTCCAGAAGGATGGAAGCGCTTTGATCTGCAGGTCTCCCCTTGGTGCTGTTCACACTGGGAAGGGCCGCTTTAATGAAACCATCTCAGGGCAGTTTGCCGCCTTTGAAGTCGGGGAAAATGAGCTGCCAACAACATTTCTGGTTGGGGAGGCTGCGGGCCGAGTCACTGAGCGTTGCTTAATGGCCGACCAGAAACTGGAACATCAAGACATCAAAGGTGAAGGTGGCATGTGATTAATAAACTAAGCTATTCATTTGTTTCTGCCTGAGAGGCAATCAGAGGACTTATTGTCACTGGCTAATTTACATGTTGTGAAGGCTTGCTCCTGCTAGTCAGGCTGGCAGAAGAGCCAGGGAAATGCTATGGATGTAGACTGTAGGCTTGAGAGAGCAGATTTTTTTTTCCTCTTTGTCTATATAGAAGCAGGGGCAGCTAGGTGGTGCAGTGAATAAGAGCAGTGGGCATGGAGTCAGGAAGAGCTGTGTTCAAATTCGACCTCAGACACATAGTAACTTGTTATTCTAGGAAAAGTCACTTAACTCTTATTTGCCTCAGTTCCTTATCTGTAAAATGGGGACACATTGGAGAAGGAAATGGCAAACCACTTCAGTGCTTTTGCCAAGAAAACCCCATGGAAAAAGTCAGAAACAACTGAACCAGAACAACAACATATGGAAGGAAAACCTTGAAAGAGGCTGAGAGAAAGTGGACTAGATTTGAAGCCAGAAGACATGGGTTCAAATACTGCCTCTGCTACTTCTGGCCTATTTGAGTGTAAGTAAACTACTTGGCCTCTCGGCCTTAGTTTTCTTATCACAAAGATGGACAAAAAGATCACTAAGCTCCATTCCAGCTCAAAATCACACAGAATCTCAGAAGCTCAGTCATTTAGTCTAATACCCAAATGAGGAGCCTGAGACCCAGAGGGACTAGGTACTTGTAAATAGGAGAAACAGGATTTGAATTCAAATCTTCTGGCTCCAAATCTAGTACTCTTTCCCCTTATCATTATGCCTATTAAGTCCCATGGTCCCACATAATGCTTCTCTCTAAACTGTTTTTTTTCCCTTGCTTAGTCATTTTTCAGTCGTGTCTAACTCATTGTGACCCCATTTGGGGTTTTCTTGCCAGAGATACTGGAGTGGTTTTCCATTTCCTTCTCCAGCTCATTTTACAAATGAGGAAACTGAGGCAAACAGGACCCTGTGTCCCAGGTCACGCAGCTAGGAAGTATCTGAGGCCAGATTTGAACTTAGGAAGATGAGCCTTCCTGACTTCAGACCTGGCTCTCTATCAGCTGCACCATTGAGCTGCCCCCTCTCTAAACTAAAGAACATTATTTGTAAAGAGCTGATGAAGGGGAAAAGTGATTGAGCAAGACCTCAATTTGACAGTGCCCTTACATCTCCAAGTCACACCTCCTTTTCCAGGCAGAGGACAAAGAGCACATTCTGGTGAAAAGGAGACATGGTGTCATCTCCAAAGAAATGTGGCAGTTTAACAAAGATTGAATGACAGCAGTGAAATCTGTCTTTGTGACAGATCTGCCCTTTGGGTGATATTTTAGTATTTGGGTAATGAAATCCTCTCTACAATCCATAAAATTCTGGAAGAGGACCTGGCAAGCTCATCATCTGATCCAGGAGGAAACTAAGGCCTCTGGGTGAAATTATAAGTCCAAGGTCACAAAAATAACAAATGACAGCAAGAATCCAAACCTACTTCCACTGATTCAAATCCAGGATTTTTCCACTATATCCTCCTTCAGCATCATCTGAGAAGCATTTTGCTGCTAGGTTGTTGTTGTTTGTCCTTCATTCTGAAAGAGGACCATGACATCAGGAAGATGATTCCATGGCTTGCAAGTGAATTGGATTTAAGTGAGGGAGGGCTGTGTGAAGTCACCAGCCTCACTTTCTCCTCCAGAGCCACCTAGGCCCAGTAGTAAGACATAGATCAGGATGACTGGAGATAGCCCCCTTGATACTAGAAGGGAGAATCTTGCCTGACCAGGAACAGTGAAAGTGGCAAAGTACATATCCTTTAGTAGTGTCTTGTTTTGTTAATTTGACCTCAGAACTTAGCGCTGAATGGAATTTAAGTGGTTGTTCTCAGGAAGCACAAGGATATTAAAGCACTGCCCAGGGATACACAACAGGTAAGGTGCAAGGTCAGGTTTAGAATTCAGAACTGCTGATTTCTCAACTTGACATTCTAAAGAGTCTCCTGCTTTCCTCATGTGCTGTTAAGCTCTCTTCTGTGGTCATCTAAGAACTGGATCCACTTCTAAAATAGTTTTTAATTCACTCATTGGGAGAGGATGGCATGTTGAAAAGCAACATTTTTCTGCAGAAAACCACATTGATCCTTCACAGGAAAAATAAATAAGTAAATGAATCACTACAAGCAGGACCTGTTGCTGCTATGATGGCAATGGCCCTTGCTTTTAGCCAGATAGAATCTGAAAACAAAATGATGACACCTGGCACAGTTCTCTGCCCTGAAACTTCTCTCAGTTCCTGTGGCCTTCTCATCCTGAAGCATCCATCCCTCTGCCCTGTGGGTCCTTTCTCCCATTTGGGGGGAGGGGTGCAACACAGCCATGCTTTAGTCCCCTCCAGCTCTGCTTCTGACTCTCCAGACTTTACCACTGTTCCCCCACAAAAGTCTCTGTCTCTGTCTCTGTGTCTCTCTCTGTCTCTCTTCACTCTGTCTCTCTCTCTCCCCCCCCTCCCCCCTTCTCTGTCTCCTCTCTCTGTCTCTCTCTCTTCTCTCTGTCTCTCTCTCCCGCCATCTCTCTCTCTCTCTCTCTCTCATTCTCTCTCTCTCTCCCACCCTCCCCCCACCACACCCCTCCCTTTTGTGTGTTGTTGTCTTCCCCCATCAGAATCTGACCTCCCAGAGGGCAAGGACCAGCTTTCTTTTTGTTTGGATTTGTATTCCCAGTGTTTCACACAGTGTCTGGCCCATAGTAAATGGGGGGTAGGGGGTTAAGAGGGAAAAGGAACAGTCATTTATTAAGTGGCTACTATGTGCCAGGTACTATGCTAAGCAATTTACAATTATTATCTCCTTTAATCCTCACAACAACTCTGGGAGGCAGGTGTTATTATGATCCCCATTTTACAAATGAGTAAACTGAGGCAAATAGAGATTAAGTGACTTGCCCAGGATGACACTAGTAGGTGTCTGAAGCTAGTAAGTATCTGCTTGAACTCAGGTCTTCCTGACTCCAGGACCAGGGCTCTATCCATTGCACTACCTCACTGCCTCAAAAATAAGTTAATGTATGTTGTCTTGCCTGCCTTGCACAGTAGCAGGAGTATGATGGACGTCTGCTGAGCCAAACCGAATGTCCAGTTTGTCTCTCTTTCTTCTAAATAAAGTACAGGACTTCTAAGTCCCTTTGAGCTATCTCCAGGATTGAGCCTCTTTTGAGAGAGGGACTGGTTAAAGATAAGGTCAAAATTAGTACATAATTTACACATAAAGTGTGATACCATAAGCAAATTAGGAGAGCATGGAATAGTTTATTTGGCAGATCTATGGATAAGGGAAGAATTTAGGACCAAAGAAAATATAGAGAGCATTACAAAATGTAAGATAGATCATTTTCATCATATAAAATTTAAAAGATTTTGCACAAAAAAAAACCAAAGCAACCAAAAGCAAAAGAAAAGGAGAAAACTGGGGAAAATATCTCTGATAAAGACTTCATTTCTCAAATATATAGAGAATTGCATCAAATTTATAAAAAAAAAATACAAGTCATTCCCCAATTGATAAACGGTCAAAGGATATGAACAGGCAATTTTCAGACAAAGAAATCAAAGCTATTTATTATAATATGAGTAAATGCTCTAAATCACTATTGATTAAAGAGGAATGCAAATTAAAACAACTCTGAAGTACCCCCTCACATCGATCAGATTGGCTAATATGACAGAAAAGGAAAATGATAGATGTTGGAGGGGATGTGGGAAAACTGGAACACCAATGCATTGTTGGTAAAATTGTGAATTGATCCAAGCATTCTGGAGAGCAATTTGGAACTATCCTCAAAGGGCAATCAAGCTGTTCATGCCCTTTAATCCAGCAATACCACTACTAAGTCTGTATCCCAAAGGTATCACAAAAAAGGGAAAAGGACCTACATGTGCAAAATTATTTAAAGCAGCCCTTTTCATGATGGCAAAATATTGGAAATTGAGGGGATACCCATCAATTGGGGAATGATTGAACAAGCTGTGGTGTATGAACGTAATGGAATACTATTATGTTATAAGAAACGATGAACAGGGAGATTTCAGAAAAACCTGAAAAGACTTGTATGAACTGATGCAAAGTAAAATGAACAGAGCGAGGAAAACATTGTGCACAGTAAAAGGAGAATTGTATGATGAAGAACTGTGAATGATTTAGCTATTCTCAACAACACAATAATCCAAGACAACCCCAAAGGATTAATGATGAAACGTACTATCCACCTCCAGAGAAATAACTGATGTTGTCTGAATACAGACTGAAACATTCTATTTTCATTTTCTTTCCTTCCTTCCTTTCTTTCTTCCTTCCTTTCTTCTTTTCTTCCTTCCTTCCTCCCTCCCTCCCTTCCTTCCTTCTTTCCTTCTTTCCTTTTTCTTTCATTCTTCCTTTTTCTTTCTTCCTTTTTCCTTTCTTTCTTTCTCTCTCTCTCTCTCTCTCTCTCTCTCTCTTTCTTTCTTTTTCATCTTATTATACAAAATGACTAATATGGAAATGTTTTTCATGATTGCACATGTATAACCTACATATCTGATTGCTTACTGTCTCAGGGAGGAGAGAAGGGAGGGAGCAAGTGAGTGATAGAATTTGGAATGCAGAACTTTAAAAAATGTTTAAAAATTGTTTTAATATCTAATTGGGAAAAATAAAATGTTTTGTATGTATATACATAAATATTTTAAGAGAGAGACAGGGACTGGTTAGAACAAAGAGTAGCAGCATGGGAGCTCAATTTAAGGAATCCTCACTGTCTTCTCTGTGAGGTACTAAGGATATAACACTGCAAACCAGCAGCTTTTCCTCCTGGGTCAGCACAAATGGGGTGATTCAAACAAGTGACTTTATCAAACTGTTCTTTGGAAATATTCCGTGTTAATTAATGATGAACAGGCATGATTACTTGATTGTCTGGTTTCCAATTTCAAAAAGAAACAAGAAATATTTACATAAAAACTTGGATGTAATAAAAAAAATCACATTTCTCCACCACTTTTGTGTTTATGAAATTTTTCCTTCACAACAACCCAATGAGAAAGGTGACACAAATAAAATTATCTCCTTTTTATAGATGAAGGAACCGAGGTTTGGAGGGTCATGATAGATAGTAGGTAACAGAGCCAGAATGTGAACCCAAGTTCCTAGGTCTACCACACTTCCAACCATACAACACTACTTATCCTATGGCTATGGGGCTTAATATTTTCATGAGTCTTTTTGACCTGTGAGATCACTAGTCATACTAGCTAGGGAAACTTATAATTTTATTTTAGTAAATCTCTTTGTATATTCATACAGCTTTTGAGTCTAGGTGCATGCATAGTATGTGCTGAATAATCCCTCAACAAATGTTTCCTGAGTACCTCCTCAAGACAGAGCCCCAAGCCTGAGATTCATGTAAAGTGTCCTTTACCTTGAAGAGTTTATTGTTTAGACCTTTTGAGAGAATGAGTGGAAGTCACTTTGCAGATTCAGAGAGGATTGTCCTTTGCCAGGTACCTTCTCCCTAACAGATACTTCCCATATGTAAGCCAGGCTGGGGATGGTGTAGGATAACCTATTAGAAATGGTCCAGATCCATGTCATTCATGGTCTAGAGAACCTCAGGAAGATTTGTGGGTTCTAGGGATTGATCTAGTTCCTCTGTCATACCTCTTCGTGGTGATCCTCGGTTAACTCAGATACCCTTCAGGGTTGAAAGGTCAAAGAATCACAGATTTAAAGCTGGAAAGGCTCTTCAAAGTCATCTTGTACAGCGCTCTCATTTTATGGTTGAAGAAACTGAAGCCTAAGGAGGTTAAATGACTTGACTAAGTTCACACAGACAGTAGTTGTAGTAGGAAAAGGCATGATTCAGACAGGTCCTTTTGACTCTAAATTCAATTCTCTTTCTACTAGGCCATACTGGATTCAATTCAGGTCAACAAACATTTATTAAGTGCCTACTATGTGTGGGGTACAATGCTAGCCAGTGAAGATATAAAAGTCAGTAAGGTGTATAGCTATAATCCTGATTTCCCAAAATTCCAAACATTCCCAGGAACAAAATACAGAGCCTTCTGATGTCTGTAACCACTCAACCTCCCACCCCTAGTGCTGAAGGGTCACCACTTCAAAATATCTTAGGATGAGTCTGGATAACGATCTCCCATATTTGAAGGCTTATCCAAACCTCATCGGGCCCCCTGGAGTCAACCGGCAGCTTGTACAGCTTCTAATCGTTCTTGTTCTGGTGAGGCAAGAAATACCACAAAGTATTATCATCAGATGGCATTGCAGCACTGCTTCTCCCTCAAGGAACATGATAGGGGGCTGAAAAATAATTGCAACAGCGAAAAGACAACAAATTTTTCCAGTTTGAATTTTCCTGGGCTGATATTTTTACCACCGTCTTTCCAGGAACCTCATCATTCTGCAAGAATTTATTAGCCTTAATACTGACACGTCATCAGTACATTCTGCCTCTGGGACCTCTCTGACTGGAGGGTAGAATGGAGAGCTTCTCCCAAAACCTCTGTTTAAGGAGGGCTCCCAGGCCAACCATTTCTTCATTTCCCACCCAGCTAGGCAGAAACTGATTTTTTTTCCCCATTTGTATCCCCAGTACCTAGCACATATAGTCAGTTCTTAATAATGTTTATTAACTGACATTATTTTGGATGGAAGTTGGAGTCGATTCTGATTTGTCCATGATTCTAGAAGAGTTACAGTGGCAGATAGTCCAAAGGACGCTAGAAGAATTGAGGATGGGTTTAAAACAGCTACAATGTGTTATCAATAATGACTTGGTAGTGATAAGTAGAATTAAAAGCATCTTTAAGGGTAGGTATCCTACCACAAGAATAATGGATAACAAATGGATAGCTCATGTGCTGCATTGGCTGCCAAGAAATATTTTTTTAAAAATCAAAGAAAGGCTCCCAATAGATTAAGTAGGTCTTCTATGCAGGATTTATGAAAGGACACGAATTAAAATTATGCAGGATAAGAAAGCATAGGTAGTAGCTCTTATTTTTTTGTGGCACTTTCTTCACAATAACCCAATGAGGCAAGTGGTATGAATATTACTATTCCTGTCTTCCGTACAACATGTGCTGCTGTTATCATCTCAACTCATTTCTAGATTGATGAGTTAGATCTCCAGAACATGGCTAATCTCCCAGTGGGATAACAATGTCTACTGACATTCAATTATATACAAGTTGACAGACCTAACTTGCAGAGGTCAGACCAGGAGAGCAGTGAACAGACCTCTCCTCAGATTGTACCACTTTGGAAGCACTGAAAAGTTGCAGGCCACCAGAGTGAGATATGAAAGCAGCAAAAGGACTTAGAAGTACAGAAGCTCAGGACAATCATGTCTCTCTCCCAACTCCCTAGAAATGTGCAGAGCTCAAGACTTAAATAAAGTACAAAATAAAGAATTAGACTGGAAGAATGAACAAACAAACAAACAAAAAAGGACTTAACCAAAAAGCTACTTTGGTGACAGGGAAGTTCAAGACTCAAACATAGAAGAAGACAATGATTCAAAAACAACTACAAAAAAAGCCACCAAGAAAAATGCAGATAGGATACAAACCCAACAAGAATGCCTAGAATAGTGAAAAATTTAAAAAGGAGCTAAAAAAAGATTTAAAAAAAACAAATGAGTGGTATGGAAGAATGATATGAAAAGATAATTAGTAGCTAAGTAAAAGAGGCATAAAATTTACTGAGGAAAATAACTCCTTGAAAATTAGAATTGGCCAAACAGTAGCTAATGAAACCATGAGACATAAGGAAATAATAAAACAAAGTCAAAAGATTGAAAACATTGAAGAAAATGTGAAAAACTAATGCAGGAAAAAAACTGACCTGGAAAATATATAAAGGAGAGGTTTTTTTTTACTTTATTTTTTATTTTTTTAATTGAGTTTTAAGTTATCTCTCTCCTTTTTGCCCTCCCCATCTATTGAGAAAGCAAGCAATATGATACCAACTATACAAATGAAATCATGTAAAACATATTTCCGTATTAGCCATACTACAAAAAAGCAAGAAAAATAAAGAAAATGAAGTGTGTGTGTGTGTGTGTGTGTGTGTGTGTGTGTGTATGTACTTCAGTTTGCACTCAGAGTTCAACAGTTGTCTCTATGGAGGTATATAGCCTTTTTCATCATGAGTCCTTAGGAATTGCCTTGGATCTTGCGTTCATAAGAGTACTAAGTCATTCACAGTTGATCATTGTTACAATATAGCTACAATGATCCAAGATACCAAGATAATTTAAGAATCATTGCACTGCCTGAATCCCCATGAACAAAAACAAAAAACTGAGACATATTTCAAGAAATTAGAAAGGATAACTGCCCAGATATTTTAGAATCAGAGAGAAAAGTAGAAATTTAAAGTTTCAGGTAAATTCCTGAAAGAACCTCCATCCCCCCCAAAAAAAAACAAACCCACTCTAGGAATATTATAGTGAAAATCCAGAGCACCCAGGTCAAAGACAAAATAGAGTCAGAAAGAGTGCAAGTACTATAGAGCTACAGTCAGGTACACACAGGAGTTAGCAACCATCACAGTATAGAAAAAGAGGGCTTGGAATATGATGTTCCAAAAGGCAAAAGATCTAGAATTATAATCAATAATAAATTACCCAGTAAAATCAGTATAATTCTATATGTGAAAATTAAGTGTTTTAATAAACATAAGACTCTTCTGATGAAACATTAGTGCTGAATAGAAAAATTGGCATTCAAACACAGGATTCAAGAGAAGCATTAAAAGGTAAACATGAGTGAGAAATCATAAGAGACTAAATTGTTGTTCTCCAGTCATATCTAATAACTCTCTTGTTTTCTTCATTCTTCCAAAAATCATGGATAGTATTTCAATAATCTCATTTACCAGTTATTTCAATACTTTTGAGTATTGGTGACAGGAACTCATATAGGCCCCTTATGTAAGACTTGACTATCCATACTTGCTACCCAACCTTTCTGCTTTTGTATATGGATGTCTGAGGCCACAAGTTAAACTATTTACATCATTACATGGGGAGATGATACATGCAACCTCTCAGAACTTTATCATCACCAGAAATCTTAGAGGGAATCTAATTAGAAATAAGGTTGGGATGTGATTCTATTATGTTAGGATGATCTTAAAAGAAAAATGGAACAAGGTGGAAGAGCAATGCAACTGCCAAGCACTTAAAGAACAGTGAATTCTTATACTACATAAAATATGGAAAGAGTAGGTAAAGAAAGAGTCCTACCAAATTCTGTCTGTGACACAAATATGGTCTTGATAACTAAGCCAAAGAGTCAAAACAGAGGGGAAAAAAACTATAGACCAATTTCCCTAATGCATATTGATGCCAAAATTTTAAGTAAAATAATAGCAAATAAATTATAGAAATATATCACAAAGATCATTCATTATAATCAGATTGGATTTACACGAGGAATGTAGAATTGATTTAATATGAGGAAAATTATGAGCATAATCAACAACAATGAAAAACAAAAATCATATTATTATTTCAATAGATTCAGAAAAAGCTTTTGACAAAATATTATACCCATGCCTATTAAAAAAAAAAAAAACTAGAAAGTATAAGATTAAACAGAGCATTCCTTAACATGGTAAGAAGTATCTACCTAAAATCAAGAGCAAGCATTATCTGTAATGAGGATAAAC